>NC_080565.1:37725615-38025615 GCF_030253575.1 Rhododendron vialii | reverse complement strand
TAAAATTTCAATAACATAAAGAAATTTACTCACGTATATAATATTAAATAATTTAAAAATACATATAAAGAGTAAAAAAATAAGTGTTCTGATTTTTAATTTATTGAACTGGTGCGAAGATCTTATTTTTCTTATCATTTCATCCTAAATGGTCGTAATAAATTTTTGACTCTAAGGCCTTTCAATAAGCACCCTAAGAGAGACTTAAAACTAAATAAGGAGCCTTAGGGTACTTGTTGAACGGCTTTCAAGCCAAAAATTCATTATGACCATTGAAGATAAAATGATAAAAAAACAAGATCTTTGCACTGATACCAGATTGAAAATTGGAATGCTTAAATAATATTAAATAAATAAAAATGAAAAAAGATATAAAAGTTATTAATAATTTAAAAATACATGTAAAGAGTAAAAAAATAAGTGTTCTGATTTTTAATTTGTTTGAACCGGTGCGAAGATCTTATTTTTCTTATCATTTCATCCTAAATGGTCATAATGAATTTTTGGCTCTAAGGCCTTTCAATAAGCACCCTAAGAGATACCTGAAACTAAATAAGGAACCTTAGGGTACTTATTGAACGGCCTTCGAGTCAAAAATTCATTATGACCATTGAAGATAAAATGATAAGAAATATAGTCAATAGGAATATAGTCTGGGGTTGGTGGGAACAAACCAGCCAGAAGGGAAAGCTTACTGACTTTGAGTAAGATGTGATGCGTTTGGATGGCGATCGTCTTGAGCAAAAGAGCAACTTCGGCACTACCGATACCAGAGAAAAATCTGAAGTCAACAAGAATATAGTCCGGGATTGGTGAGAACAAACCAACCAGAAGGGAAAGCTTATTGACTTCGGCACTACCGATACCAGAGAAAAATCTGAATATTGATACATTTGATACAGCGTTGCATCATATTGATACATTTGATCAAATATTGATATATTTGGCTCAAAATGTATCTATATATCATTGCTGCATCTTATTGATACATTGGATCAAATATTGATATATTTGGCTCAAAATGTATCAATTGTGAAATTCACGATCTCAAGGTAGTGAAATTCATGAACTTCAAGCGAAGCTAAAATTTAGAGCTCTAACGTGGTGAAATTCCCGAACTTCCAGGTCAGTGAAATCAAGAGCTCTATCCTAGTGAAATTCACGAGCTTCCAGGTAAGTGAAAATCAAAAGCTCTATCCTAGTGAAATTCACGAGCTTCAAGGTAAATGAAATTCACGAGTTTGAAGGTAAGTTAAAATCTAAGCTCTAAACTAGTGAAATTCTCGAGCTTCAAGGTAAGTGAAAATCAAGATCTTTAACCTAGTGAAATTCATGAGCTGAAGGTAACGAAATTCACGACTTCAAGGTCGTGAAATTCACTTTGGAAACATAATAGTGAAATTACCTTTTTGAACCCTGATTTGAAGCTCTAAAATAGTGAAATTCACGAGCTTCAAGGTATGTGAAAATCAAGAGCTCTATCCGGATTTGTGATGTTACCTGTGAGTCTCACTGTTAGTTACTTTACTACTTCAAGTTTTTCTTCTAATTCATATGTACTAACTTGCTTTTTTTTGTATTGCAGTATTGGCTATGCTTACATGAACCGTTGAAGAAAGCTAGCTGTGAAAGAAAAAAAAAGAGGGGGGGGGGGTTGGAAGCTATCAATCCCAGGGTTCCTGAAATGGGACCTAAAAAAAGTTGACAAAAAGATTGAGCTGGACAAACAAGAAGAAGAAGAGGGGGAGGACGAAGAGAAACAAAATTTGAGGACCGAAATTGAAGTTTTGAAAGCAGAAAATGAATTGTTGAAGGCTGAGAAGGAGAAACTTACTATTGATGACAAAGAGAAACAAAACTTGAGGACCGAAATTGAAGCGTTGAAAGCAGAAAATGAATTGTTGAAGGCAGAAAAGGAGAAACTTACTATTGTGGGTGGAGACTTTGTGAATAAGGTGTTGCCCACAGATCCAACAGTTCCACACAGCTCCGAGAAAGTCGAACTTGGTGTGAGGTCGAAGAGGTCTCGAAAGGAGAAAACAAAAGGATATGGACAAGTGTTGAAAACCCAAACATGAAGACAAACTACAAACATGGCAGCATTCCATTTGATCTATGTAGCACGGACACAGATACGGACACGAACACGGGATACAGGATTTTTTTTTAAAAATGGGGACACGGACACGGCAAAAATAAATTAAAAATAATTAATATTTATTTTATAATAGTGGAAAATGGAAATATAGTTATATATATAAGCATGAAGCTTCAAAACATATAAACAAGTGTCATATATAAATTTTATACGGCAAAGTGTTACAATGACCCATACAATTCCTAAGCATTTAACCCTCACAATGTGGATCGTATACTAACAATTATTTTGCAAGGATATACAGATAAAATGAATACTTTATGTGTATTAGCATCTACATTATCACAACATATAGACATCATTTCAGAGTAACTATTATTAAAATTAACAATTTATGCATCTCTCGAAATATTAAAAGATAACTGAGACTGCCATAATTCCCACTTCATTACCGGCAATAGGACAACACAGCCATTGAATAGGGCTCTATCATCATACAAAAGACAAAACAGCAGAAACATTTCACATGACAACACGATATCAATTATACATTTGTCCTACTTTAAAAGGCGGAATCACTAAACTGTTTTGTAGGTGTTTGTTCCTCAAACACCCCTACTAAGTTAGTAAAATGACATGTGCCACCCATCTGGTCCCCTTTATGCAAACTCTTCACACCAGTTCGCTATTCCTCCAACCTGTCCCCAAGATAGAGACTAACTCAGTGCTGCCATTTGCACAACAGCACAAGTGCAAAGATCTCACCGTACCTGGCTACATCGCCTTCCCACAAACTCTTCATCACTCGCACATTGAACATCAAAGACACTCTCCATGTTAATGTATTAGGCTCGCACAATTTGCTACTTTATCATAGTTGCATTCTAATTTTTTGTTTTGACATTGTTGTGAACCATGGGGAGTTCTTATATAAGTCAGGAGGCTTGGGGACTTTATTTTGCTTTCAATATTACTCTTACTTAAGATATGATATAGTTAAAACTTTGCCAGGTTAGGGTATATCCTTATCCTCTTCATCAAACAGAATAATCTTAACCAAAAATCTACAAGTATTACAAAGGAAAGAAAACTACGGCAGATAACAGGTTGGAAATGCGGCACAGGAAGGAATTATGCGATTTTTGACATCGAAAAAGAGTGGAAGTATTCTACCCTACACGTTTGTATCATAATTACAGAATATATCTCGAACTAAAGAACAAGAATATCAGTTGAAACTTAAACTAAACAATAAGAAAATACGCTGAATTTCGAAACCCACTTAAAAACACTTTAATATACTTGGCCAATCCACGTGGCGTGTCCCATACGTATTTGGTTGTGTCCCTGCCGTGTCTGATACGCTTACACGCTGGCCTCTTGGAGTGTCGGTGCTACATAGCATTTGATTAACGCAAGTGCATATCCAAAGTATCACGAAAACATTAAAACAGTCCAAAACATTAAAATGCTAGTCCAAATATCATCAAGCCAGCCCACCAATTCCCGGGTTCCGCCCCACAAACACAACATAGTAAGCCATTCCTATATCAGAGCAAGGAATAACAGTAACCGTTACCAGAAACAATAAATGCAACTTAGTTAGACACAAAAAACAGGCATCATATTCCTAACGTCCGGGATTGAACACACATCCATTAAACCCACCACCTGGGCGTACAGAAAATAACGGCCCCATTGGAGCAAGTCATTCACACCACAGCAATATTCGAGTCGGGCAATAATTCACACACACACACACTCCCCCAGCAGATTAATCGAGGAGACATTCACACCACAGCAATATTCGAGTAGGGCAATAATTCACACACACACTCCCCTAGCAGATTAATCGAGGAGAGAGGGAGAGTGAAGCCAGTGGTGGAGACAAACTCACCAATCAGTAGGAAGAGAGAGACGAGCAGTGACCGCAGATGACCCTATAGAGAGTGAACCGTGGAGTGCAACGATTGACCGGGGAGTGAAGTCGCCGCTGGTTCTTCTCTTACCCTACCAACGAGCTGGGCAATATTACCCTACTGACTGTCCTAAATTGCAGAAGATCCCCTCGTATTTTGATATCACTTACCACAAAACTTCAAAATCTACCAGAATTACGGCACTCCCCTGTGGTGCAAAAAAATCACCCCACTTGGGAAGTGCTCTTATCAAAAAGGGGAGTGATTACTCCCCATTTTAAAATATCCCTAAACTTTACCCTCAATGTTTCATAAGCTCCCAAATAAGGTTCTTCATCACATTTTGGGTTTCATCTCTCAAAAGGATTGCTTGAAAATTTTGAGATTTGGACAACTTAACGGATCCATTAATCATAGTTCAATAGTGAAAACCCCCCACAATTCTAGTCTCATATTCTCTTATATGTGTTTCAAAATTGATTCCAGTTTTTTCCGATGAGAGTATCAGGAAAATAATAAAACAAATTCAAACTTTAAAAAAAGGAAAATTAATGTCAAAAAAACCCAAAATATATACTCCATTTTGTTATGGTGGCCTAGAAATGGATTGCTCTTCCTTTCCATGATTTTTCTATTACATATTTTACTTGACTTTCATAATCTAGCCATTACATGTATGTTAGTTGATTTTTCAGAATCTACATGTCTTAGTTGATTTTGCTTGACGTAGTACTTTACATGAATATGCATTATTTTAGATGTATGCATAGTGCTGCGAATATTTCATAGCTATGTATTTTGTGATATTGTTGTGTCTGCTTAGCTTTGGCAAAATTATGACCTTCCTGAATTAGCTTCTTGGCTTTTTTGGCTTTCATTTTGCTTCAGTTTGATTGCAAATTCGGTCGTGTTGATGTGCAATTGGGTTGACATATTTGTTGTTGTATTGTTGTCACGAGATTTGCTTTTCGATTGTTTGTGTTCTTGTAAACAATATCACTCTCTGTAAACTTTGTGAGCGATATTAGTTACAGAGAGAGAGAGAGAGAGAGAGAGAGAGAGAGAGTCATTACCTATTTTATTAAGAAGCAACACAAGATGCTTATCAGCACCTGATTTGAGCACCATCCTTTCCATATCGACACAGCGGGTACCAAGTGGATCTCGAGCATCTAAAACTTCCACAATGACATCTGATGCTTCAATGACTTTGACCAACTCCTTGTAGAAAGCCCTCTTTGAATTTTCTGTACAAAATAATTCCAATGAAGACAGTTAAAGAAAATATAGGAAAAAAGACCGACACAACAGTACCGTTTTCCATCCGGACTGCATGTTCCAGGCATTATAAAAAGTAAAATACCCCCAATTTTGCCAGTAGAAGTCAAAGCATCATCATCCTTGCCCTCTATGAAATTTTGCTCTTTTGCAGAAGCTATATCTCCCAGTTTAGAAATATCATCACCACCATCCTCTAATAAACCCAACTTTCTCTTTTTAGCCTGAAAAGGCAGCAAAACTCATAATTAATCACACCGGGAAAAATAGGTAAAATATTGTTCTCTGAAGTTATCTATATATACCCAAAAAGAAATTCTGAAAAGAGAAGTTCATAGAAAACACAGAGAAGAAAATGAATTAGACACCACAAAAGTAGTAAGCCAACCCGGCTGCAACATACATTATATTCATCTGCAGTCCAAAGCAAACACAGCATGAGAACAAAATTTACAAACAGAAGCAGAATGCCGTTTCATGCATATTAGGGTGCATAAACGGATAAAAGTTCTAGAAGCCCAAAGTCCTAGGGGAGTTATCAGCCAATGCAAAACTATCAAGTAAAAGATCACCTAGATAACTATCAAGTAAAAGATCACCTAGATTCCGAAATTCCAAGTTTCTCTTATCTGCTAAACCAACATAAGACTCATCAAAAACTTAGGTATTTACTCCCTCCGTCTCCATTCTTTAGTCCCTTTTGAGGGTCCGTGCCACTTTTCAATTAATTATATCTTGTAATCTATAATTTTTTAGGTGATTTTGAAAACATTGTTTAAAAGAGCTCGTTGAGATCTCTCAAACAAGATCCATATTGCATATAAATAGTATTACCAATTAAAAGTTGGGCAAATTGAGTAGGAAGACATACTATAAGGGTTTTTGCTATAATAAGGACATAAATATTTTCCCGTAAAGTCTAAAAGACATTCTGCCCAGAATTTACAAAAAACCCCTCCCAATGTTGACCGGCGTTGAAAGTGCTTAAAACCTTAGGGTACCCTATATATGAAAGTGTCTAAAACCCTAAGGTACCCTATGTAAGTGCAACAAAATCGAAAAACACGAAAAAAGACATATTTTGTGTTAGCCAAACAAGGCCCTTGTCTCATTTAAGACAATTTAAATGAAAAAAGACGTTTTTTGTGTTAGCCAAACAAAGCCCTTGTCTCATTAATGGCAATTTTGTCTTTAGACTCTAAAATATTTTTATTAATGGACTCTACACATCACAGAAACTTAGGCTGGACTAAAGCTCCTATGAAGTTGTTTCATTTGGACTTTAAACTAATATGCTGTTAAAAGTTATAATTAGTTTTTTATCCGGTTGGAATAGGACGAGGCAAAAGAATAGGGACGGAGGGAGTAACTAGAAAGTCGCAGCCTCTCCTTTGAAATGCTTTCATCGATCACTTCCCTACTACAATGGATTCAAAGCCTTTAAAGAACAAATATGGAGTGAAGGCTTCAAGATGAGTAATACTCTTCAATCTACAGTCAATATTGCTCCTTTCCCTCCAAAATGCAAGGAAAAATGGTCAGAAAGCGGCAATTGAGAACTTCCTCTGACCTCCAAAATCACAGTTGATCGTTCAGTTCTCATAAATTGACCAAGAAACTACCATTTAACGAAGTCTTGTTTAATTAGAATGCGACACCTCAAAGCACATAAATACGTGCGAGCAAGTTACAGCATCGAACTTGACACAAAGATACAACTTGGAAGTAATTAGCAAGAGTATAAACAAACATGCTGCTCGGATTGAATATTTCTCTCTCCCTGGGTGGTCTTATCAAACCATTCCCATATTTCAAAAATCCACTCGCATTACTATTTTCATAGAAATGAACATATGCAACACAACTTAGGCAGCACAATACAACAACAGGTCCACAACACATCAATTTAACACATAACCACCAAAAGATAAGAAATCCGAGACCATACCCTCTCCTTATGGGCGGCTTTCTTCTGCTCCAAATCCTCGATTACACGAGCACGCTGCGCTTCCAGGGCCTTGAGCTCTTGCTCCTTAAAAGGCCAGTCATTGGGAGTACCGGGATCTTTCTCGACCTTGGGCCTTTTGTTCAAGCCCAATTTTTTGGCCTCCTTGGCCTTCTTCTTGTGGTGCTCCTTCACCTTCTTTGTCACCTTGTGCTTTTGTTTCAACGTAACTCTCTTACTCTTGCTCTCTGCCAAAAAAAAATTAATCATTTTTCAATTTCCACAAAGGGTTGACACAACATGAATGGGTAGATACAAAGCCGGTGAAATGCGTACTTTTGCTCTTCTTCACCATCTTTGATGATTGTAAGCGAGAGAGTTACTCTGGAAAAAAAAACAAAAACAATCAAGTTCTCAGATGTTGATCTTTATAGCTCTGATGGGATATTGGTATTTTGTGGACTTTGGGGTGTATTGGTTTCTTATTATTGACAGGTGCATCTCCACATTCTTCAAAACATCAACCCAAGAAAATGTATACAAAATTACACATTTTCATTGTATTTCTAATTGCCATTCTATTCACTTTCCTCCTCATCGTTCACTACTTGAAACCATGCCCCAAAAATTCACAAACTTCTTTGTCAAAAATTAGAAAGTGTAAGGCAGTGTGGGGACGAAGTACCAGGGAATGGGTAGGGGGAAGATAATAGCTAGGAGTTAATAAACTTAGCAGCTGCTATAAATATTTCACAGAACGCCCTTTAGATACTGTATAATCTCTCTTTGAGAAATTTGTTTAGTTGGCAGCATGTTCATTACCTAGTCATCATCTCTTGCATTTTTTTTTATAGTTCCTCCTCATTCTTTTGGAGATAAATACATGTTATTCTATTATTTGCCTTAATATTTTATCCATTTAATTAGCTAGTCCAAAATTTTGATCAATATAAACCCCTTATAAAAGGAAGGGAGGATGAATAGACAATTTCATGATATGATTGATGTGCTTTTACTCCATGAGATTAGACCCACTTGTTAAATTACAGCCCCAAAGTACTTAGTATGCCTAGTTGGGCCTCATTACATTAGGCCCAAACGAAGGGTTCCGCGCACCAACCGGACCAAAATCTTTCCAAGCCCTACCCACCAATCTGCCTGGTCGGTCCCAAAAGTAAAGTGTAAGCCCAGCACCTCAACCTCAGCGGACACCTCATCAAATCAGATTGCTTCTTCCTCCATATCTCCAAAAAGTAAGTGTAAGCCCCTAACATTATTCCCAAAACAAACACCAAATTTTTACTTAACAGATGTCAGACCAAAATGTTATATAACCGTAGATCAGCATATACGTGCTGCTGAACTATCTGAATATTTCATGCTTCCATGAGCTTGAGCATATCAATATGCAAAACTCAAATACTCCAAAAGCAATGACTAACAAGGTACGGAAGCTAGGGATGAGCAACAATCCGAACCTATAGCTGTAGAATTAGATTGCGATAATTTTCCATAAGGTTCACCCCCCACCCTAAGATTCAGTGCAAAAATTACTACATGACCCGTAAGATCATCTGCTTTACGTATGCTATTCAACACCTCCAAATTCAAATCATTTCTGATTCCTTGATCAGAACCAATATATACATCTTGTCGGAATCAAGATGCAACATATGATAAACAGCTCAAATTCATAGCTTTAAAGAAACAAAAACTTTCCTAATGTATGAACTTGAATTCAGATACGTTCGAAAATTCAGATGTATGTATACAAAGCCAAGGGTATCAACATTCTCATACATATTGATCTTCGATGACATCGCCAGTAATTAGAGCTAAAAGAATTCATACGTACTGACGAGTCACAAACTCAAAAACAAAAATTAACTCAAACCATCCAAATTTGGTACCATATGAAGCGGATAATGAAAGTAACAAAACCCAAAAGAGGGTCCAGCTTCACGTCAAAGCACGATAAAAAAATGAAATCATGTACACCATTTACGCAAATCTATGCATATTAGGTGAATAGGCGTAAAAACGAACCAAATCTTGATTTACGAAAGGGTGAAAATACATCGAGAAATGCTTTCCCATTTGTCTGTTTGTTTTTGTTGAAGTAGAGATCCCTCTGAGTCTCTCTGCTAGTTTGGGCGAGACAATAAACGAGAGAGACGAGGGTTTGAATTAGGGTTTAATACGAATACGAAGAGTTTAAATTCGCGGTTTTCCGCCAGCACCCTTGGCCTCCTTCACGCATAATTCAAATCGTGCATGCCAAAAGTTAAGTTCTAGTCTAATAGAAAAAATAAATAAATTGACGGTTTGGATTTGTCATCTTTTTTTTAAAGTTAAATTGTTCTTATCGTTCATTTTTTCGTTTAAAAACTCAACTTTTGACATACCTATTGATGTCCGGACAAACTGATTTTTTGTGTAGATACATTATTTTACAAGATCTACAAAATGCACAATTTAAATTACCAAAAAAAAAGTTCGCAAAGGAAGTCCACGGGAGTGACGGAAAACCACCCTTTTTCAGCTCATGAGGACAAAATTTACACTCTACTAATACGAAGTGTCACTTACAAAATGGTCTGCATGGGCCGTATGAACATAGGTGATAGTGATTTAGGAAAATCACGGTTAATGACGTGTTTTAATAATTAATACCTGTCAGTGACATATTGAGAACATTTGTTAATGCTGAAAATGTCCTTAGCAGGTATTTTTTAAAATGTTCTCAGTATGTTCTTGACAGGTATTAATTATCAAAACACGTTTTGGGCTGTCATTTTCCCCGGTAATTTCGTAGATGTGGGCTTGGGCTGAAAAGATATAGATCCCGCTGTGGGCCGATGGGTCATGCTAGAGCAATAAAAGAGTCCAGCCCTTGAATGAGTTCTATAAATCTTTTAGATTTGGTTTATTTTTCTTCAAATAGAGTTAAATGAACGATGCTCAAACTTTATCATTTTTGTTAACGGGGCGGCTCCGGGGACACCAAAAAAAACACCTCATAGTTCCCGATCAAATTTTGATAATCCAAGCCGCTCAATGTGATCAGAACTTGATTTTAAGGGTACCCGCGAGAAATCAGCAAAAAAAATGACCAGGAAGGACTTGATCCGAACAGTTTTTTATTGAACGGTTCAAATAAAAACTGCTCAAATCAAGCCTTTCCCGATCATTTTTTTTTGTTAATTTCTCGTAGGCACTCTTAAAATCACATTCTACACACATTGAACGGTTCGAATCATAAAAATTTGATCGGGAACTATGAGTTTGAGATTTGAGGTGTTTTTTTTTGTGTCCCTTAAACCGTCCCGTTTTGTTAATGTCACTCCCTTTTGTGTCTTTATTAGATGATTTGTTTTGTGAGAGAAGGGGAGTGTCATTAATAAAAAGGAAAGTGGCAAAATCCTCTTTATCAAAGTATACAGTAGTAGTAACTTGATTTTTATGTAATATCTTACGTTGTTAAAATTGTTTGAAATATTTTTAAGTCGGTCGGATTAACTTTCATATTTTTGACAATAATATTTCGCTCTAGGGTTCATTTCAAAATTCGTATTTAAAGCCTTTATAGGCCGTTGTTGTTCATCTGAGCCCATGAATGATGAATTACAAGCATTATCATCATACACACTGGAGGGCCGGAGGGTGTAGCAATCTTGGAGGTTGGCTTGCTATATCAACTTTTATGGGACCAGAAGTTTACACCGGACCCTGCTCCGATTTTTAAATAGATCCATGTCAGTAGACGATGAAATTGATATCTATTAATTAATCGATGTGCGCATAAACGGGACCGAATAACCAAAATTATATCTACTCCATTGAGGGGGGGGGGGGGGGGGGGGGGGTTTAGCAATCCTATTAAAAAATACTAAAAAGGCAGGAAAGTGACATTAGATTTGGAGGTGGAGGCGGTGGTTGGTGGGTAGCAAAGGGTTGTCCATTTGGGGTTTTGCTAATAAGCAGAAACAGAGCCCATACACGACATAAAGGAAAGCAATTGATGCCACTCGTGTCTCGTTCTCTCTTCTCCTCCTGTCATATATTTTGATGTACTCCATTTGTCACTTTTGCATGTCTGCTTTATAATATACTCCTATCTCTTTATCCTTTTAAACTGTCATATCATGTTGACCTAAGTGACAGAACAAAAGTGGAATTCAACTGCGAAGTGTCATATTGACACAATTTGCTGGTTTTTACACGTCCACACCAAAGTCGCATAATTTGCATGTATGAGCAGGAGCTCGAACTCGAGCTCTTGCGTGAAAGTGTTTTTTAATCACATTTCAATAAATTGAAAGTACTTTCGCTCAATTCAATAAATCAAGAACGAGCGCAAGACATTTATGACGATGAGGTGTTGATTATATATACTTCATAAGCACTAATTAATTTTTACCTAACGGGACTCCATCCAAGGAAAAATGTGGATCTTCGGTAACGGGAGGGGAACCACATTTTTTGTACTACATTCTAAAAAAATATAAACTCGTTTCAATTCTGTTCGTGTACTTAT
Organism: Rhododendron vialii; assembly: GCF_030253575.1. Classification (NCBI taxonomy): domain Eukaryota; kingdom Viridiplantae; phylum Streptophyta; class Magnoliopsida; order Ericales; family Ericaceae; genus Rhododendron; species Rhododendron vialii. The sequence continues at coordinate 38,013,838 of NC_080565.1, read as the reverse complement.
TTTCCAAAAAAAAACAGAAGATCCTAACTAATAGGGTTCTAACTAGAGATGAATTAATCAATTAAATAGGTGGGGAGAATCTAATTTTATTTTTGTGGAGTTCTTTGAGGAGTAGAGACTCTCCTAGCTAGTTGATATCAAGGTTTTGAATACCGTACGAATTAGAGTGTTTTTTTTATGGAACGGTAAATGCCGGCATCGGTGAGATAATGGACACCGTTTCGGATTTATTGTTAATAGTGTTATTTTTTTACATAAAAAATTTATTAGTATAATATACACATTTGGTAATCAGAAGAGTAATTATTTAACGATTTTGGAGCACCGTCATTTGGTGTTCTGACTCTTTTATCTACCACATATTTTTGTGGAGCCATATACTTCGTAGTTGGCTTTACAAAAATGTGTGGTGGATAAAAGAGTTGGGAACAACTAGTGACGGTCCCGCAGGACAGCCAAATAAATTTTCCACCGGGAGAGGTGCGGCTAGACTCTTTGAGTTACCCATCAAACAAATAGGTCTTTTACGTTTCAACTTCCAACGACCATTCTATCCATATTCCATATAAATCAATTCACCTCGAAACAATCGAAATCCCCTGCAAAATACTCCGTACATAGCCAGGTAAAAAAGAAACAGAGGAGAGAGAGAGAGAGAGAGAGAGAGAGAGAGAGAGAGGGAGGGGTAACACACGATGTGGCCGCCACTGATGGGTAAAGGAGGAATGGGCGGAGCTGCAGGCGGTGGAAGAGCCGGCGGCGGTGGCGGAGGGATGTTGAGGTCAGTTCGAAGGTCAGTCAGGGGAAGTGTCAAAGACCCATTTTCTCACTCCTCCTCCACCGCTTCTACCACCAGTACACACACTTACAAAAGGGGGAAAAACCCATCAGACGTACTCTCTCTCTCCTCTTCAACCAGTTCCTCCCCATCTGGCCATCCAGTTTATGCCCCATCTGACAGTGAAGGGTTTGAGTGGGAATGCGTGGATGGAAGTGAATACGAAAGGGGTTTTGATTTTGGGTCGGTTCCATCAAAGGATGAAGTCCAGTTTACTGTCTCTTCTCTGCTGCAGTAAGTGGTTAACTCTTAATTTGCTTTGAGTTCTTGATTTTCTTGAATTGATTTTGAGGCTTCGTTTGGACTTCGGATAGACTTAGATTTTAAATGAGGAGCTTTACGGGGTTTTATTTTATCGGGAATAGCTGAAATTTGGGCTTGATTGTCTAGGAGTAATGATTATTTATTTATTTTTTGATCCGAAACACAATCATATCATTTCAAAGAGGCATCTACATATATCCATCCGAAAACAATCATATCATTTCAAAGAGGCATCTACAGATATCCATCCGAAAACAATGACAAGACAAACAACCAAATCCATCCAACTAAGAATGAACAAGTAAACTCAAAACAAGGAAGATAAATATCTAAGACCAGGAACGACTTCACACTTCACATTGCCAATGAAGGTCGGGACACGTGGAGTATGAAAGCCAGACAATCAATCCCTAAGGATTGGTGAAATCCCAAGTCACAGATAGCAATAATCTTCAATGGATTTGAGGAGTAACGGATTTGAAACGACTATTTAGTTCACTATGCAGTTTCACAACGCACCTATAGCTCAACCAGTTTTATTTTGTTTTAATTGACCATTTTTTGGGGGTTCAAGTTGAAATGGAACACTAAACTTATTTGACATCCACATAAATCCATTTGGAATCGGTTTCATGAGAAAAGAAACAAAAGGGTTCTGGTTTCTTGTCAAATCATTCATTTGGATTTTGGATAGAGTATTTTGGTGAGAAATGGAGAGAAAAGTACAAAAGAGAATTTTTTTTGATTGGTCATTCCTCTTTCTCAGCCAATCTCACCAAAAATGGTGAGATTTGGTGAGAAAGAGCTCCCATTTCTTATCTCATCATTTCTCACCGCCGAAAGGGGCGATTGTACATTTCCCATCAAATTTGTTCCTTTTTCTTTTTGGTCATTTAGTTAAATTTGAGAATAGTGGAGGATAGAGTAGCTCCACGAAGGTAGGTTAAATTACAGAAGGCAATAAATTACACTAGAACTAGGTTCGGAGAGCAAAGAGACATTTTTGTTCAATAACTTTGATCAGGATTTAGTGTAGTTATTGCTACGGCGATGAATCCGATGATTGTGTTAACGGTGATCAACGGAAGGCACCACTTCTTAGCGCTTACTTTTACTACCAAGTTGCAGTGTTGTAGAAAAAGATAACTGACTTAGATTACCCAAACAAGCAAAATTTCTTGTACAGCTACCATTCATGCCAACGTATAATATGTTATTTAATTGTCAAGCTATAGAATGACTGAATGAGGACAGCGACAACAATGGGGATGAGAATATGAACCAGTTGGTTAAATATTAGGATAATAGTAATCATTCCAATCAATACATTCCTCCATAAGGATGATTTTTCAGCTTACCTTAATTTATTCAATTTCAGCGAATGTCACTTTCAAACTACATTTGTGTACACAAGGAAAGGATTAAAAAATTATTCCTGAGTAGTGTCGAACGCTCTTTATCTGGAGTTACTTCTAGGATTGTTTGTTGAACATGGTGCTTTAACTATTTGAATTTGATGGTGCAAGTCACGATGAAGATGTATTCGGAGTGATAGTTCTCCTCCCATTGTCAAATTGTGATCTTGTCTTGGATCTTTCTGTTGGTTTATAAAGTCTGATTTGGACTTGGTTCACCACTTCACTGACTATAACCGGCCAGGTCACAAGGGTCCAGGGGGCAGCGCCCATGAACCTTAAATAGTGGGCATTATGGTAATTTGTGATGTAAATCCTAAGGCATATATTTTCTGCTATACGCAACCGATGTAATATATACCTTCTATCTTCGTCCAACATATAGTGGAAACTGGCGTGAGCCATTAATGTACCCAATTACTCAATTAACAAACCACGTAAAATCTCCATATTGTTCTTTTCTTGTTGCGTTCCTTGCTTGATTTATTCATCGTGCAATTGTGCGTGTGTTGGTTCGCAACACCTTCCAATCAACTAAAAAGGCTTGTTATCTGTGAATTTTTCGTTCTTGTAGGGCCCTTAACCCAGCCTCCTCCTCTAAGTCCATCGAGGATAGACTTGCTTATGATTTGGACAAGGATGTCCCTGATGAAACCACAAGCCCGACTGTGATGGGCAAGAGAGTTTCTTCAGTTGGAAGTCTCGGGACAGAGTTAGATTGGATTGAGCCCTCGCTACAACTATGTAATCCAACGATGTTATGGCCATATGGATCCAACACAGTCTATGATGCTTTCCATCTATTACAGACTGAGCCTTGCGTTCAGGTGACTTATATTATGGACTCTTAGAATTCACATGAAAGTTTTGAGCTTGTCGCCAAAGCATCAATTTCGGTGTGCATATACCCATAATGCACAACTTTTACTAATACTTCATTGAGAAACTTGAAAATTCTATTTCACGATCTTGATATTGGTTGCAATAATATAAGAACAACCTGCAACTCTGTTTAACTTGATGGTTACCCCATTTGTAAATTACTTTTTCTTCTTTTTTCTTTTTTCAATTTGTGATTTCTAGCTGATACATTTTCATTTTCTTGTAGAGGATGGTCGCTTCATTATCATCTGATAAAGCTGTTTGGGATGCTGTCTTGAACAATGAGGTGGTACAGGAGCTCAGAAAGTCCCTTGGTCAAGGTCTGTTTGAAATAGTATGGAATAAATTAACATATATCTTTAGCGATACACTTGCACAAAACCAGAATCAGACACGTGTATGGTTATACTGGTTCTCATCTTCCTATATGTAGTAAGATAGTGAGACAAAAAACTGGGAATGAGACTGGAATTATCACGAAGTAGAAATTCGACTACACTCGTTAATCGTTATTTATTGATTGCACTATCACATGATATTTTGCTTTTGTACATGATATCTTGTTTTCGTACGCAGCTGAAGATAGTGGTAGTGAGAACCGAGACGACGGCTCTCATGGCTCTGATGCAGCAACAAACATACTGACTTGGATATTCGATAATACTAAGGCGAAGGTGACGGAACTGATTGAGAAAATTACAAACCTAGTGAGTGTGTTGTTTCAACCACCGGAGGTCGAGCAGGCAACAGAAGACACAAATGCATTCAACAGAATGGTGCGAGCTTCGATCTTCCTCTCTATTGTGGTCCTGTTCATTGTGGTTAGTGAGCGATCTTGCAAGTGATGCTTGATCTCAATTTGACGACATGACGATGGTTATTATCCTTCAGTTTTAACTTCCATTTACTGCGACAGACATCAGTTGGAACTAGGGATTTGGCAGGTTTTGTGTGTGACAGATATCAGTTGGAACTAGGGATTTGGCAGGTTTTGTGTGTAACATATGCCTGACGTATTTGTTAATAAACATCGATGCAAACTAAGGATTGGGCAGGTTGTGTTTTTATGGTTTGTGGAATGCATAAATGGAAGTCAGCTTGGGTTTGGTAATTGCTTGGTGGACAAGTTTTTGATAGTTATTTTTAGAAGTCCATATTTTCAAGTAAGCACCACACCATGATACTTCGAAATTCCCAGAAAGTTATCTTTGTTGCAGAAAATACAATAGATTCAAGAGCTTCAAAACTATTCCATTCTTGGCTTGATCGCGACTCCAAACTGCAAACTGATAAGACCCAATCAAGTCGAGCTTGAATAGCTTTCGTTTGTCTCAAGATGGGGAAAAGGGGAAAAAAAGAAAGTACATAGGGAGTAATACACGAAAAGGTTTTTTCCTTTTGTTGAAAAATGATAACTTCGTTGATAATATCGGAAAACATACGAACCCTCGAACAGAAGCATTACAAGATTCAAAATAAAAGCCTAAGAACCATGAAACGTGTTTATATTGTGTACTTATCTCAAGTTTTTATGTAGCACAGTAACTGTCTAACACCGTAAAATTTACCGAGTTCTAAAACAAATGGACATCTGTCCAAGAAAATAGTAAAATAAACGAGCTTTAGAATACGTTGTCGTATTAACTTTCTATCAAACAAAATAAAATAGCACAGAAACACTAAGCTCGATAAAACCATATATACATATAATCTATCAAATACCATTCTGAAGCCTTTCAGAAATAGCATTCATTGACAAATAGCTCAGCATTCTGGAGCATAGCAGATTGTAACATTTACATGTCAACAGCAGAATGACATTGGGCAACAAACAAAATAATTAAACCGAGGCTCGCAACAAGTTGCTTTATTTTGACGAGAATCATGAGATGAGGCTGTTCAAAAAAAAGAGAAGAGAATCATGAGATGAGGGATATGTACTAGAGTTGAGAACCCAATCAGGGTGAGGAATTGCGAGTCGAGCACACCAGCATCAACAAATTACTTGGTCTACTTTACAGCAAATTGGCAGCTTCAATCTGACTGAGACTGATACAGAACAAAAACGAAAGAAAAAAACAAATGTGGGTCAGATTATAAACGTGCGATCTGAAGATTAAGTCATTGAATGGACAGCAGATCTACCACCGAAACAAGAATAAATGATAATCAACTAAAGGGCATAATAATGAACAATCCAGAGCAAGAAAGGCACATGAAATACTTCATCTCCAGTGATATGATGCATTTGCAAATCAATTCAGGAGTGCGAAAATGGAACCAAATTGAGGTCAAGCAACTTCGTCCTTGCGTGTTTCTTTGTAATGTGAAAGCATTTAACACATTATGCCACACCAACAGCATAGGACAATCCATAACCTCTCCATAAGAAATACCATTCGATATGAAAATCAGGCATTTTGATAACAAAGTTATACGTTGAAGAACTAAGAAAGATCTCCACATATTGCGACTTACCTTATGTGCTGGAGCTTCCAAGATCGAAGTCCATGGTGTAATCATATTCTATGGTGGGAATAACAGAGGCCACAAATTTCAAGAATAAGAAAAGGTACCTATGAAAAGTCAACACTCGAAATTAAAACTCAGAAAAAGGAAAAGTAAATGAGAAGTTTAAACTGAAAGCCATATAGTGACTCAGTCATCTACAGCCACACCTAACTATGTACACTGCTTACCCTGATTTTAAGCAGCAGCTAAAAAAAACTAAAACAAAAGTGCCTGAAAGTGATTTGAGAAAGAAAATTACTTGTCAACTTCTGGCTCAACTCCCCGTGACATTAGAACATCAATAATTTTCTTCATAACAGCTCCATGTCGACAAGGATGCACAGATGCATGTTTCCCAGGCAAGTGTGGGTGGTCTTCAATAGTAACCTGAGTTTCAACAATGCTTAGAACAAATGATACTTCATCCACATTCTCTTGGAAATGAGTAAGAAGCACAGGGAATCACAGAAATCAAGAAAAATAGTTCTTTGGGGCAAGTCTGAAGTTGATGAAGGAAAAGCATGTGAAACAACAGGTCAACATCAACTTCACCTAGACAGGAAGGGAACATACGACATAATTTCTAGACTAGTCTCATTCTGATTACTCACGAGATCAAAAAAAGATCAAACTTTTGCATCCTTTCAAGCGGTTAACAGAAAGATGAAGCAGTTGTAACTCCAGGGTGAAACCACATTATCATCTCAGAAATGATGACAAAAATTCACACAGACAAGATGACTAGAACAAGACTCAATTTAACAGCAGAAGATCACTACTGAGCTTGGGAGACAACGCAAAGCAAAGCAACCGAGCCTTAATCCCAGGGTTTGGCTACATGAATCTGTTTTTTCCATTGAGCTCTATCAAGAGCATTGTGTTCATAATTTAATCATTCTTTAACCGAAAGATGCTCCTGCTGCACAAAGAACAAAATCCTAAAGATTTATGATTGACACAAGGAAGTTATAGATGTGGAAAACAATTGGGACTAGGGAGTCAAAATTTAATAGGGGAAAAAAATAACACTGAAGAGCTGAGCCTTACGATGTCCCACAGAACCCAATTCTTAAAATGCTCGCGTGAGACAAGAGTCATAGTCCAACCTTTTGAATGCTCCTCTGACAAATCCTAAAGTACCCATTGAGATACCCCAAACATTGGTCACCGTGGGTTCGCCTATAGTAGACTGGATAAAAACTTCATCAGCACCGGAAAGTAAGACCTCAAATGTTAGATCACCCTCTAGACCTTCTTATCAAGGGACAAAATTGATCGTACGTTACAAAAAGAACCCCCGTAGAGTACATGGCACACAAAAAAGTTAGCATCTATTCTTGTATATAATTGACTAAATTGAGAGCACAAGTTGGTGTCTCCTTTTTATGAAGCCCCATCACAAAAGTGATTTCCAATATTGTCCTAATCAAAACCCAAATTTTACATGCAATTTTACTATAGCATGAATTAACCTTGGAGTGAAATAGTAAAATCATTCAAACTCAACCACGCACTCCACACCCAAAAAAAAACTACCCACTCCCCAAATATTTTCACTTGCATATGCACACACGGGAGGGTGTGCCCCCAACCGCTAGTATCATATAATTCCTCACTAAAGCAACTATGAAGGAGTTTCAATTTTCATCTTACTGTTTTCCGAGCATGATCTTGGCTAACATCTTCAAGTACAAGCTCTGGTTGCAAAAGCATCCTTGACTGCACAGAAAATCAATAAGCATGCTCACCAATAAGATATGGTCATATGGATAATAAGTTAATTACTTCAGTGACTATGAATTAACGAAGGCTGAACAAATGGTGATGACTGATATAAATATAGTTTTCACGTAGCAAACCATTTCAGGATTTGCCGGAGCAGCCCTACTAAGTACAATTCTATGCAGCCCTAAAAGTTCTCATTTCTCCCTATTCCAAAAGTGGAAGATTTTAAATATCAAAGACTAACACCTTGAGGCACAAGAATGGATTGAATCCCTGATGCCTAACCACCGTCTTTTCTCTGTTCAATATGCTTACCCTAAGCAACAAAAGACCTAAATTCCTCCATTTAGCGTTTCGCATGATCAATGAAGGAAAGGTAAGTTATTGTGACCAACCTCATCATATCCAGTAAGCCATACACGGGGAGTTTGATAGTATTTGTCATACCTGAAATGAAAGTTAAATGTCAAAATACCATTGTCACAACCACAAAGGGAGCACTGGACGTCAAATGATGCGCAATCACGAACAAGTATTACAATCAAGAGGACCTTTATGATTAACTTACGTGATGCTGACATCATATGTTCGGGTTCTTAGGATATTATCATCATCAGGCTCCTGAGCCACAAGATATGTAGATTGAAGTGTTGCCTGCATTACAAGTTATGCTTAATAAATGACAACAACAAAGCTTCAACCAGAATAGTAGAATGTTTCCATCAAAATGTGTTTTTTACTGCCTCAAAACCAATACAATCATGCTAAATCAACTCCAACGGTCTAACCCCTTCCCCTCCCTCTTGACCTTCATTTACAACTAAATACCAAACCCACCATTTTGGACCTCAAATCGCCTTATTCATTAAAAACCAGCAAGCTGCATGACACCTGATTGAATCTCATTTTCAGTCAATGAAAAGACCACTAAAAGCCTTTACCTACCTTATCGAATCTTAACCTAGAGACTTTGAGCAGCCCAAACCCACCACAATGCCAATTATAGGCAATTAGGAAGCCTTAAGGCACATTCCCTACAGTTGTTGACATCAGTCGAATTTTTCCTTCAACCTACTCCATATAGAACACCCATATTTCCTACTTTGAAATCCCTCTAGAAAGGCTACTCCTCCCTCTCAGGTTCGTCAATCCTCTCAAGTTATTATCCCATTGAAGGATCTTGCTCTTAGCTTATGAAATTGGATTAAATAAACTAACTTTTAGCCCACCTAGCTCCATCCAGTAATCATTTTCAGACAAAACATATTACCATTCTAAAACGTCCAACCATCAACTTACAGGGTCTGTTTCAATAAGGTTGTCAGGTTCCTCGTATTCTGCCATGTCTGGTATGTCTTCTTCCTCCTCACCCCCAAAGTGTGAAGCAATAGATTGAATAGTGTTTTTCTTGCTGATCTCCAAAGTTTCCATTGAAGGCAAGTTTTCTTCCTCTTCGTGTTTGTTATCTAAGCAGTACATAGCGTAATGTCAAAATGAGTGAAAATCAATTTCAGATTAACAGGCTGCAACATAAGTTACACAACTTACCTTTCGGATTTCCATGAGTTGCCAGCCAACCATCATTGTCCTCATTATCCAGAAGAACTTCACCTCCAGCAGCTTCATATTCTTCCTCTACTGATGCAGCTCTACGTAGACAAGGAACTGTGAAAAGGATTTCAGTTGCCATGAGTTAATTTAGATAAGTGGAAAGAAAATGCATAAATTGCTATAAAAGGACAGTTGCATTTTAAGGGAACAGAAATTAAGCTCTTTTATGACATGCTTTATTCATTATGCAGTCACTATCTTTTTCTTTTTTTTGGTAAGCTGCAGTCACTATCTTTTGTTAGTTATGAAGTTTTGTAGTAGATATGAGACAAAACAGGCTAATACTACCACACAAGAGGAACAACACATGACTTCCTGAACAAACTGAGACCATAGCAAAAGATAAAGTCTTGTACCATTCCTCGTGATCAAAAATTGCTTTCCAGGGGGTAAATATGACTTCCTCTTGGTTGGCTCACCTGATTCCCTATACATAAGTTGCAAGATATAAGGCAGGGATAGAAAGCCAAAAATTGACAAAGAGCTCTAGCTATTGCAGGTAACAAAAACAACTATGGCCTTAATGTACACTTAGGTGGTCAAAGAAACGAAAGGAGATAAACCCAATGTTTGATCTATATTTCAATGAATGAATGTCATCAGCCACAGTTTTTTTTTTAACATTGCTGTATGCATCCTATAACTTCTGAAGTTGTTAATTATTGATTTGTCTTGTAACATCAAACCCACCTCACCAAAAGAAACGGGTTTGTTAGACAAGGACAAGACCCAAGAAAAGCGAAACCATGATCACTGATGAAAGTTGCAATAAGCAAACTCTATGAAAGACTCCAAAACTAAGGTCAAGGAATGAGTCCTGTGTTTCATGAGACAAGGCTTTGACAACTACATAGCTTCTTCTTTTTCTTTTTCTTTTTCTGACAAGTAAATAAAACATAGCCATATGCACCTCGTCAATTCTCAAACGCATAATTTATTGCTTGGGCTAGTAACATCCACCTCAGCCCCAGACCCTAGAGTCACCCCCATATATCATCCCCCGAAGTCCGAAGATCTTATGTTGATTCAAATTTTTTGAAAGACCTAAAGTGCACTCATTGGTCTAACTCTTCGAGTCAACTGTGGCAGCTACAAAATGTGTAAATAAAGAGCAATAAATCATGATCCTGAATCCTGAAACCAATGACACTTTTTCTTCCCTTAGTGCCAATAAAACAATTCCTTTTATTAACTCGCATACCAATTTGATTAGGGACGTCAACCACGCAGCAAGCCAGATGAGAATATCAATTTTCCCAAGACATGACCCAAAGTATTAAAGCATTAACAAAATCAATCAAATAGTGATTTGCGAATTGGGTGAACTTTTGTTGCTTTTGAACAGGCTGTGTTCGAGATTGGAATTAACTCAGCTGAAAATAAGACTACAGGGCAAGAACAGCTTAAGGCTTTACACCTTCAAAGCAACTTCTTCTTCTTCTTCTTTTTGTAGCTTTCAACAAGTGCAGATACAAGAACTTCACGGACAACTCTGAACATTTACTGGACCACTAAACTCTAAACCAAACCCAAACAACTATCTAAAACCCACATTCTCCCCAAGATTAAGGTATGAAACTGCAACTTGTTTACATTCCAACTCTTTGCAGAAAACTTTAAAAATATTCATTAATCGAGCTCACACTCAACAAGATATTGTCATTCACACTACTTGCAAAAAATACCACGTAGCCTGCATATGCTCAAAAAGATCAAATTCACAGATTTTAGGCTAAATAACTGTAACAAAAGTTACAAATTATAACTTCCACTAAGCCAGATTTTGAAGAAGATCAATAACTCGGAAAAATTCAAACTTTAAACTAGACCTTTAAGAAACTTCAAATTACTAACTAAGCCTCCATGTTCTCTCCAAAATCAAGGGATGTTCTCTCCAAAATCACGGGTTGAACTTGCAAATATTAGGTTAGTTCGTTTCTTTCTACAGAAAATTAATGAATAAACGAATGAATTCAATGGAGCACAATCCAATTCACAGAATAAGTAGGAAAAATTCAACTTTCAAAACTGTAAATTTGACTTATATCGTGATCCGCACGACTTTCAAAATATCACACGTAGCCTGCATATGCACAAAAATATCAATTTCACAGACTTTAGGGTAAAAACCTGCAAAAAAGCTTGCAAATTTTCACCAAGGCAGATTTCAAAGAAGCTCAATAACATGGAAAAATCCGTAATTTAGACCGGACCTTTAACAAATTCCAAATTATTAACTACATATCCATGTTCTCCAAAATCTAGGGTTGAATTTGAAAATATCTATTCTATCTATAACGGGAGAGCACAAGTTGGTGTGGACAAAGTTCTGAGGCTGGCTCAGACTTTCACTATGTCCAAATTGCCCTTTTAATTGTCACAAAATTACCCTTGCTACACATGTTCCCCACACCAATTGCCTTTGTAACTGCCTAGAGGATGATGAAGATGAAACTGCCATACACTAAAACTACAGAACACCAGTCTCTCTCTCTCTCTCTCTCTCTCTCTCTCTCTCTCTCAAGGTGCGTCCTTAGTGCTCTTTGTCCCTCTTCTTGAACTGCCCAGTCCTCTCTTTTTTGAACTGCCCTGCCATCTCTTTCTCTGTACGTATTTTTTGCTGAACTGAATTTGTGCAGCAAAGTAAAAAATTGCATCATTGAAGGTTGGTCTTTTCTCTTCTCGAGTTTTCTTTGTAGCTTATTTCGTATCCTCATGCAGGAAATTAAATGGATAAACCACTCAATTTAATGAAACACAATCCAATTCACAGAGTAAAGTTTCACTAAGCCTAAGCCGGATTTCAATACGTTGTAAAAATTGGAAATTTAGGCGAGACATGTAAGAAATTCGAAATTACTGACTAAGCATCCACGTTCTCTCTAAGACCTAGGGTTGAACAAGCAAATATCAGCATATTTCATTACTTTGTGCACAAAAATAAATGAATAAACGAACGAATTACGGGGAACACAATACAATTGGCAGAATAAATGCAGCGAGTGAAAGCTTACCAAGACCAGGTAGGGCATTTGGAGACGAGATTATCGCCAGCGAGGACGAATTCGGTGATGCTAAGGACGCCTTTCTCTTTGAAGGCGGAGACGGTGCGTGGATTCGTGATCCTCTCGACGGTTCCTTTGAAGGCTTCGTGAAGCTTCTGAGACAGAACCATGGCGTGCTGTATTGATGTGACGAAGAAGGTAAGGAGAGGTAAGAGAGCTGGGACTGAAATTGGAGTCAATTCGTGATTGGAGTGGAAACCCTGGATGGATCTCACGGGTAATGATTGAGCTGTGAAAGGGTTTTTGTTTCCGTGTTCAACTGGTAATCTCTGTCAGTAGTAATTTATATGAAGTGCCTTCGGAGAAACAGGAAGAGGAGAGAGAGAGAAAGAGAGATTTACTTCTTGTAAATCTTTGTTTAGGTTTTTACCCTTGGTTTTTACCCAATCTCGAATCAGAAAAATATTTATATAAGAATGTGCATGAAAGGTAAACTTTTTTTTTGGGGGGGGGGGAATGGGGCCAGAGCTAATCCTCCAAAATAGTCTGTGCTTGCGCTCTTAGTTTTCGCTCTGAGCTCGTTCTCTGAATCCTCACACTCAATGGTTTGAAAGATTTTTGAAAGACATTTTTACACTCGTGTTCCCGCAACCACCCGTGCATTATCTGACTTAGGGCCAGAGTCACACATGCACAATGTCTTCTTGCTCCCTAGTCCTGGACCCTGGTGGAATAAGGAATAATCCTTACTATTCATGGGCTGAAAGAAACAGTACTGTCTTCCAAAGTTAGCCCAAGAAGGCAAATAAATTGTTTTGGGCCAGAATCCTGTGAGCAATGGATCGAAAGTGAACCCATCATGGCAAATAACTTGTTCTGGGCCATGGTCCTCCCAAAAGTTTATTTATTTATTTTTTTTAAATTTATAATTTTGCCAACGAAATAATTTCATTACTGAATTATTAGACAGATAAGAATCAGACGTTACAAGCATCAACTATCAAAGGACTTAACAATAGGAATGGAGGGCTAGCTTCCCAAGTATAGCTACCAATTTGAGAAACGCTAAATCTATTCACTGAATGGCCCACACGATTATAGTCCTCCCAAATGTTTACAGACAACAAATTTTCACTGAAAATCTTGCGGAGAAATAACAAATATTACTGTTAAGTTTGGATTGTCTCAATTTATCTTTTTAATAAATTTAATTTAATTTAGCAATTCTTTAGTTTTTATTTATTCGGATCATCTTGACTAGAGAAATTTAAAAAAAGAAGTTGAACTTAACTTGTTGATCCATACGAGAAGGAGAGAAAATTTATCATCATCGGGCTCGAGCTAATATCAGGGGCGACTTCTCAAACTCTACCGAAACGGATGCGATATGTGAAATCTAGCATGTTCACACGCATGCAGTGGAATTTTGCAGATATTGAAATATAGGGCATAACAAACAACACTTTGAGAGGCACCCTCTCAATTCCTTATGGAGAAGAGATTACAAAAGTAACAACTAGGACCACAGTTGTTGCGCATAGACAACAACATACCACCTCATATATATTTGTAAGAACGGCGAACACAGAGAACTTATTAAACTTTGAAATCATGATCGTTACAAAGACTACAAGGACAGAAAGCATGCCGCCGGCACCACAACGGGAAGGAAGGACTTCATAAATTCTCGACTGCACATTTACTTGTAGTTGTCGTAACAACATATTCAGGCTTCCGACATGTAATGATAGCAAACTTTATCAGCCCCATCTTGTATCCGCGGATCATCAATGGCATCACCAATGCCCCTCTTATGGTTTTCCATCCTGATCAAGTTCATCAAAGGCAAAAACCCCCCAACAAAAGGGGGAAAAAATTGTCTCAAAAGGTTTACCAAAACATAAACAGAAATGCTCCATATAAATGCCAGTGAATTACATTAGCCCTACCACTTCGTAGCAAAGATGTGATGCCCTTCCATGTCAATGCTGACCTTATCACTGCAGGCCAAAATGGGGCAACATTCTTCGACCAATCTGCTGTCTTTATATCCTGACAAAAGAAATCCGGCACAAATTCATCGTGTCATACATGTGTGCACGCGCGCGTGCAGCCATTCCAATCAATAGCCAAGCAATAACGAAATCAGAAAATGATTTTTGTCGTCTTATTCGTATTCACAGCAAGTAGGTAATATAGAAAACAACATATATGTATAAGTCGTACTTGAAAATGTTTGATCCTTAGTAAATGAGACGGTGAATTGAGTAAGTCGTCACCTGGAGAGAGAGAGATTCAAGTATTTTCACATAATCAGCCGCAGAACACCAGGCCGGGAGATAATAAGCATCACAAATCTTCTGCAACAGAGCTTTCTCCTCCGGTCTCAGAGATTCCTCAGAAGGGGAGAGGTCCCTATGGCACCATGTTACTATTATGATCGTGCCTCCCGGTGCTGCTACTCGAGCCAACTCATTTACAAACTAATAGGTTCAATAGCAATAGAATATAAACGTGAGACAACCAAAACAAATACTACCATAAAAGCAGGAAGGAACGAAAAGAACACGAAACTAGGTTTGACGACATAGGAGCAAGAGAGATCTAACCTTTGCTTTGTGAGGCATGTGTTCACCACTTTCCATGGACCATACCAGATCAAATTGTGCATCAGGAAATGGCTGATTTAAAGCATCTGCGACTTGGAACGAAACCTGCCAACCGTTCACCTTACAAAATTATTCACAACACTCCTCGTCTAAAGCTCGGGTAAAGAAAATCAAAACAGGGAAGTACTTTAGCAAGGGTTCCATAATACACGACTTGTGATTTATTTTTCTTACATGTGATGGAAGTTCCATCTTTTGCGATACCTCGACCTCTAGAGGTGTCGGTACTTCATAGGCTTTCTTCTCCTATATTTAAAGGGTGAGTTTGGCCTAATTTTTTTGGGACTTTTTGGTAAGTTCGTTTTGGTTGTTTTCTTTAAATCTTGGCCAAAATTTTCACATCATATTTTTCGTCTTGACGAGAGGAATAAAAAAAGTTAAAAAACATAGACCGAACTTTAAAAAAATCTATATAAGACGACGAAAAAGAAAAGACATTTACAAGCGATGCATCCACCGAAAGTTTCAAATAATAGAAGAGTAAGTCTACAGTTACCGATCGGGAAATCCCGATCGGAATCCCGACGCCCCGCCGGGCACGCTCCGGCCACCGGACAACCGATCCGATCCGTCCAATAATTCTAAAAAAAAAAACCGAGTGGGCTTTCGCGAGAATAAACGGCATCCAACGTGTGTAAATGGCCGATCCAAGCACTCCATTTTTGTGTTTGGATCGGCCAAAAACGGAGTGTTTGGATCGGCCAAAAAATGGAATGCTTGGATCGGCTACTTACACACATTGGATGCCATTTATTCTCGCGTAAGCCCACTCGGTTTTTTTTTTTAGAATTATTGGACGGATCGGATCGGCTATCCGGTGGCCGGAGAGTGCCCGATCGGGAATTCCCGATCGATAACTGTAGACTTTATGATAATAGAAGGCTGAAAAAATGGAAATTGAACCACAAAGCTCAAACACACACCTTGTCGGCTAGTCCTTGGGCAGCAGCAAGAGCATTAGCCCTCTGGGCTTGAACGGGGCTCAGGGTGATGCCTTGGCATTGAGCCTCATATTTTCTTGCTATGTATCTAGAACTGCCTCCAATTCCACACCCAACATCGACAACATTCTTAGGTGTCTTCACTGGATCCTCTGCAAATCAATTCATTGTTCATACTTTGTTGAACTCTAAAGGACAAAAAAAAGAAGCAGCAGCCAATTAGCTTATTTTAGCCAGAAAGGCCCTTATCATGGTGGGGGAAGCCCCCCCTAGCCTAGGGAGTTCCCAATTTTCCCTCTCTCTCTCTCTCTGTCACACACACTTTACACAACAGCACAAACATATACGAAATACAAAGCTCTATCATCCACACAACCTCACCTACTGTGCCAACTCCTCTCTTCAATTCCAGATCTAAAACCACATGGTATGGCCGTCCCTCTTCAATCTCATCTTCTCTCTTGTCTCTCACAAGCCCACACAATTGAGCCACACCAATAATCAAGATTATATTCACAACAGAAAGCATGTCAAAAAGCTAGACTATATTCTTTTCTTTTTTGAACATCAAAAAAGAATTAATCTTTGAATAAAGAATACAAGGATTGAAGGGACACAAAGTAAGACGGCATCACAACGAGAAATTCCGACAAAGTTGGCAGTTGGCGTCCAAGCGGCCAAGCCCCTTGAAAATCATATGACATCCCAGACCCGAAGAGAAAACAAGGAAAAAACAAAGCATTGTTTGCAAGAAGTCAACCCAAAAACAAAGGTAGCCTGCATTCACAGAGGGATAGGAGAGAAAAACACGCACGCGTGCACAGGGAGAGAGAGAGAGAGAGAGAGAGAGAGGGATAAGAACTAGTCACCTGGAACAGCGGCGAATCGGAGAGTCTCTTCAATCATTCGAATCTGAGCGGATCGGTGGTCGGAGAGCAGGGAGAGGGCGTCATCTTTGTCTTTCTTGTTATTGTAGTTCGGATCGTAGAAGCCGTGGTGCATGTGGTCACCCCATATCTCCTCCCAAACCCCAGAAGACTCGTCGTACAACTCCGCTATCCCTTTCTGAAGCTTTTCCACCTCCTCTGTCGTCGCCGCCGCTGTAGTGGTGGTGGCGGCTGTCGCTGAAGACTTGGAACGGGCTCCCGACGGTGGCGGTGGCTGGGCAACTCCGCACGTGCTGCACAAAGCATTCATTTTTTCTTGAACCAATGCTGATGATCCCTGACTTATTGGCAAAATGTTACCAAAAATGTTACTGCCTGCTGGACACTGATACGGGGAGGAGTTTTTCTTCTTTTGGTTGGCTTTTGTTGAGTGTTACAGGGATGGTCATCTCTGCCGATTCGTCCGTATCCGATTCGTTATCCGTCCCGAATGGATCGGATTTTTCGGATATTGGGACGGATTCAAATTTATTTTTCAAAAAAAATTCGGAGATCGGATCGGATTCGGAGGTAAATCTGCCTCCGATCCGATCCGCCCCCGATCCAATCCGTCCCGAATCCGATATCCGATTCACCTCCGAATATCCGACTATATAAATACCTCTTATTTTTATTTTTTTGGTTAGTCAACAGTCAATCTCCTACCCAATTGACTTCACTTCACACAACCCTCATCGCCCATGACTTCTCCCCCTTCTCTCTCTCCTCCCAACCCGCCTCCCTCTCTCTAAAAAAAAAACCCTCCGGCAACGAAGAGATGCAGCAATCTCCCCTCAGGAACGCAGCAGCGAAACTACCTCTCCATGTTACTTTTTTTTTTTTTCAATCTGAGTGTTTTTTTTATCGAGTTCTAATCTGTTTTTTTTTTTTTCAATTTCGGATTCGGATATCCGTTCCCCGTTCGGATCGGGGATGGAGGACAAAAATATAATCCGTTCGGAGTTCGGGGCGGATTCGGAGGGCGGGTGAAGGGTTCGGATTCGGAGGCGGATATTGTGATTCGGATATTGCAATATCCGCCTCCGATCCGCCCCGTTGCCATCCCTAAGTGTTACAATGTGCACAATTCTTGACCACGTTTTCGAACACAGTTGTGTCCGGAGCCGTTTGATGCATATGAGTTACGTGCATCGAACGACTCCGGCCACAATTGTGTTTGAAGTTGTGTATGTTAACTTAGGCTTTGCTTGAAACTTGGGGAAAATGATAAAAAAATACAAAGAATTCAAGTTTTGCAAATAATAAAATTTTCCTCATATTTTATTTTCTCTTATTTTCTTTAAGTTTCAAACAAAGCATGAGTGTTTTACTCCCTCTTTCTCCATTAGTGCAAAAAATACGGAATATTCCATGATCGTCTCGTTTTAAACAGTAGAAGCGGACTGTGTTACGGTCACGAAACGACAAAAGCGGTGTTGCGATAATGCAAGTATTGAATGATGCGCAGCAAGTGCAGCAATTGTGAATTTTTTTTAAATTATATTATTTTCCGACACAAGAGCACCTGAATCAGTCGTAGCGATCACGTAGCCATCCCCACTAGGACTCCAGTCCAGGCACAGGAACGAGCGAAATTATTAGTAACTTGCGTACGTCAACCCCTCGGTCCATGTTGTGTGTCGGTCGATTACTCCAAGCATATATAAAGATATCTACAGTCATCTTCCGCCCTTTGTTTTCTTGGCTTTTGCCTAAGGTGTTGAGGAACCGTTCCAATTTTTTAAAATTTTTTTTTTTGAAAAAGAAAGTAATTTTAAACTCAAATATAACGAAAATAAAAAATAATTTTTCAATTTTTTTTGCACCTTTTAAAATATCTCAATGAAATCTATCAAACAATATCTATATTGATAGAAAAATTATTTGCGTAAATGTATGATTTTTGAACTTGAAATTGCCTTCTTTTTCAAAAAATTCTTTTTCTGGGAAAGTAGAACGGCTTCTGATTGGCATCGGAATCTATCTTGTCAAACTTTTGAACCGGACAAGATAGTCCAAATTTGAATCACTCTGATATAATTAATGGTTTAGATTCGTTCAAAAATTCTTACAGATAAAAGAATTTGAACAAATATGAATTATATATTAATTGCAGCAATGAACAATTTAGATTTGGACTGTCCTATCTAGTCCAAATCAAAGATCGGAGAGGGATCCGAATCCGTGTTTGATTACTAACTTTTTCTTTTTTTGGGGTGAAATATGAACCTTTGCTTTGCCTCTCCATTTACGTTTTTACTTGTCTTCTATCTCTATCTATCTCAATCTATATAAAAAGGTGGAGTGGAGTGGAGTGGAGGCAGCGGATTTGTCCGATCAATTACCCATTTTTGGAGACTTCGTCAGCAGCCAATGACCCGAATTTGCTACGAAGGCGTGAAAATCTAACGTAAATTTCTACATGAAAGCAACACCAGTTGGACCGAAAACGAAAGCAACAGTACTGGTTTAGTCATTTTTGAATGGTTTTGCGTGATAAGCCGAAATCAATAATAACACTTTTCAAATTAATGACACTCCTGTTAGAAAATACTCTACTAATCAGCTTCAACACGCTTCTTCAATTCCTTGGCGGCTGCCATGTTTCCGGTGGTGATTCGAGGAAAAAACGCAAACGCTTTTATCATGTTGTTCGCATAACAAATTAACAGGTTTTAGCATTTTAGTTTGTTGTTCACACGAACTTCTTTTGTTACGGTAACTCTGCTCATAAACCCATCTACAACTTATTCACTATCTGAAACACCTAACAACTTGATTGCTTAAAAAAAAATTCACATCTTACTCACTATCGAAAACACCACCAAAAAGAGAGTATTCAATTGGACACCCAAGATATTAGTAGTAGTATTTTACTATGAAGGTTTTTGTTTTGGCTCAAAATCTATTGGACCAACATGTGGCCTTCTAGCAGCTGATGAGGATTCAGAGGTGCAACTGTAAATCAGAACCTCAGGGCTTTCAAGACTCTTGGAATCGGGACCTTATCTTGTTGTATCCGTTGAAGCCATGGCCACGCTCCCTCATTTCCTCCTCTATATGTGATTTGTGAAATTTGGTTACATATAGACTATTAGACATAGTAAATCTGCTGAATCCGTACCCAATTTTAGAGAACCACGAAAATTTCTCGTGTTTTTGAGTGTTTCTGTTTGGTTCATTGATCCTAGCACAACATATTAGGTGCGTACATAATACAAATACCGAGATTTGAGCCATCAAATTGAATACCCTGTGACAACCACTGCTTAGTGCAGTTGGTCAGTCATTGTCTCTCTTTTGTGGAAGGTCTTGGGTTCGAGCCCCATAAAGGGCAGGCCCTTTAGGGGACCAGGGCTATGGATAGCTTCTGGTCTCCCTGTGCTAACTCTAACACCCCACTAACCCCCGCTGATGTATATCGCCGTGACAAAAAAAAATAAAATTGAACACCCTGTCTACGCATTAGAACACTCATCCAATAAACAAATTAGCTATAGCCCAGCCAACCGTTTTTGTTGGACCCAGCCCACACTTAACTTTAAGAAAAAGGTACTAAATTATTGGAATCATCACTCTAGTTTCATCCCTCTAATAATTGTAACGATTTTACCTTGAATTTTATAAGTTTGATGTTGACTTTTGAGGTATCAGCTGATAAAGATGCTCTTAATTAGCCACTCAATATTCTCATCACTATGGCTATGGATCGACATGGTTGTTCTTTAGGGTACCTCCAATGACATAACTAAAATCGAATATTAAATTTTTTCACATATTTTAATTATTCATTTAAAGAGTTGTTAAAATTAACAATGTAAAATCCAACAATGGTTATTTTTAGCAGAGAGCAATAGAAAGGGTAAAAAATACATGTCAGTGGGTGAGTCATTAATAGTGATGAGTGGAGAGAGAAAGAGAGTGTGTTGTCCCTACTAAATTTAGTTATCTAAAGAGAAAAAAGTTGTTAGTTTTGCTTATCAAAATGCCCAAATTTGATTATTGATTAACATGTTAAGTTTAATTATACTATTATAAGCCATATTTTGAACCAACGCTGCTTACTTAAAAAATATTTTAGTTTTGCTATGCCATTGGAGACACTCTTAGACCACTAAATAATTTCACCTCGCTCAAACGATCAAGATGACAGTGATTTTTATTAATTTATTACTATTATGGTAAGTGTATTTTCGTCTGATATGAATACCCTGTCTCTAATTGTGTGATAGAATCCCTTTCAAAAAGTTTAAAAGTCGCACAACACATCTATAACAACAATTGACAAAAAAAAATTACTAGTAACTAATACCATTGTCATATATCTAGGCCGTTGCATAAATGTTCCTAAACAAGAAGGGCCTCCCCTGCATTCTCCAATTTTGCCCTCACTTAGCTAGATGAGATCTTTCTTAATACATGCCGAACAAAAGTAATATCACTCCAAGATTGTAGAGTCCCACCATCAGAAGGGCAATATACCTAAAATAAAGGCACTCATAGCTAGTAGTAATATCGAAGGTCTAACCTCTCTAAATAAGTGACCAAAAAACTAAACTTAACTACATATGGAAAGTTTATCCACGGTTAGAGTCTTTTTGTGCAGGGGTGGGAGTAGCCAGAGCCAGCCAATTACCCACTCCCTTTGGCAAGCACGAGGGGGCAGACGGGGTGGAGGAGGAGGAGCATCCCCCGTGCTCCTGCTCATTGTAGCTCATCATATTACCACTCTTCGAAGCTTTGACACCGCTGCCACCATGCCCGACCACCTCTGTCGACGGACTCATGTCACCCTTAACTGCCGAGGGTAGCCCCTGCACGTAAGATTAATAAAATAACATCACTAATGGATCATAATTGACTTATCAAGACTCTATTCTAAATATTTTGTACTGCATTCGTGAAATAAACAATGTACTAGGACATTTTTTAAGGGTGACACTATACCAACTAACAAAATCAAGAAACTTTTTTAACTCACTCATCACAAGTATCAAATAAATGAAGTGGTTCATGTCTCAGATTTTGAAGCTAGCTCCACAATGCATGTCATATTAGTAAGTTTGAAATTTTGTATGAATTATTACGAGTTTGTATAGCATATGCTTCATTTTCTTGAAATATGTAAGCCAATTTGATGACTTTTTGCTTAGAAATGAGTAACCATGACTTACTATATGTATCTGTACAGTTTTATGTTAACCAAAAGTATAACATAAGCACCAAATTAACGAAGGAAAACTTGATCAGGTGGGATACTCACACGTGGCACTACAGCAGTGGTGTTGACAGTTTTACGTGAGGATCCCGGGGTCCCACAAAATCCATCTCCTCCAGGGTTGATGGGTAAGTCATTGAGGTTGATGTGAGTTTTGCTCTTCTTGTTGGTAGTAGTTGTGGTTGTGGTAGTAGAGAAATTGCTGTGATCACCCACGGCGGAGACAGTGACTGTAACTGCCCTTCTCTCCGCCAAGGGCTTGACCGGAGAAGCTGGGTGGCCGTTGTGGAGGTAGTGGTGGTAATAGGGGAGTTGAGGAGGCGCAGAGGCGGTGGAGGAGGAAACTGATGGTGGGGTGGGGACTACCATGAGATCTTCAACCTGGACCACAACCTGAGAGGACAATGGCCTGTTGTTGCCATTACTGTTGTTGTTTGGCCAAAGGAACGTCCCCTGGGGCTTGCAAATCCTGAACCCACTCTTTAGCCGTTGGATTTTTGCTGCTTTTTCCTTTGCTGCCGCTGCTGTGTTCTCCGCTTCTCTTGCTGTTGCTTTTGTCTTCAACTGATCACTTCCCACTTCCTTTTTCTCTACTGCCTGTGCTGCTCTTTCTTCTTCCCCTTGCTTTTTATCTTTTTCAGCACGACAATCCGTTGACCCCATTAATGCTGAGCCTGACCTTGTTTCCTGGTCCATCTTGGATTTTAGCCTACTTATCTCTTCCTGTAACAATACTACAAAATCAAAATGCCATGGCATTCATATAAAACCTACTAATGGCCTACACTAACCTAATAACCATCATTAATCAGAAACTAGATGCTTTAAATTGGTGCAATACACTATCACAGATTCACTGTCACAGAGATGCAATCAATAGTTGTGAGGTGTTGGTGTGTGCTTTCATGTTGGAACTGATTTACAAACAAAATTTCATACACAACAAACAACATCCTATATATCCAAGACAAACTAACCACAAACATAATGATTAACTATGAATCATTAATTAAGGACTAAGGCATATCAAATTAACTATTCTCACATCACATCATCAAGTAAATCTAGTAATCTACACTAGAACTTTATTTTCAAGTAATTTATAAATAAGCGAACTTGTAAGCTGACTCAGTTGGTTAGGTATTGGTTAAGTTCATCGAGGGTTTAATTCTTGCCACCACTAACCTACTAACTCTCTAGCATGTAGTGTATGAAATGAATTTCTTATCATCACAAAAAAAAAAAAAATAAACATTTTAAGCCATTTCTTTATTATGACTTGTACCAGTAAATATTTCAAAATGAAGCCAATAGAACCACAAACTGTTTCATCATTTTGCATAAAGATCTATGCAAAAAACCAATTTGGTTATATAGCATTGTATTAAAAAAATGTTGTACACATCATTTCTATGCAAAACATATCATTTCAATGCAAAACTATCCATTCATATATAAGCACACGTCTACCTAGAACTATTAATTTACTGAAGGCCACAAGATGAAACACAGAATTCATGACTGCTTGGAGGTTGGAAACCATAACCTAGGTGAACTGAAAGTTCCGAAAATAATAGCCAGGTGAAAGTGTACTTTTTGTTTACCTAGCATAATCCTTTAATGTATTAGCACACTTCTAGCAACTATTCGGCAGAGCCCAGAAAACAAAGTTCCAAACTAAATAGTAGTAATTTCAATGATTTGATACCTCGATTCTCCTCACGTATTCTGCCAAGGCTCTCAGTTGTTCCTGATACTTTTCCTATTAAGACAAGTACCAATCAATACTTTTAATGAATGATTCATTTATTCAAATTGCTTTTATTTACTACATACCAGTTTGGCCAGTGAACTATCAAGGTCAGAATTCAATGGAACGATTGAACTATCAAGATCCAACTTATGACTTATCTCGGAAGGGTTTGAAACCACAATTGCTTGACTTTCCTCATTTCGTTTCTGGGATAATAACTCCACCTCCCTGTTCATGCAATAAAGGTCAAATTCAAAACCCAAAAAAGACCAAAAGCACATTTTCCCATTTCAGTAATTAGATATCTTGTGATTCCTTACTTTCTTAATTTGGTCAATTCCTCCTCCACCTGTTTCTTGGAAACCATCTCCTCGGCCATAACCCTGTTTATTCAACCATTAGTGAAGAATCTTATCTAAACCCATTAAAAACAGACTAAACACTTATGCTAGAATATATTAGTACCTTTTTAGTTTGGAGGTCTCCCCCTTCAATTGCTTCAGTCCCTTAGCACAAACAGGGTCTTGGGTGGGGCAATCCCCCAGCTTCCACCCAGGTTGTGGGGTCCAATAAGGATCTTGAACCCCAGCTTCTTTCCTTATATCAACAAGGTCTGCACTCTCCAACCAAAACTCCATTGCTCCTTCTGCATTGTGCCGCCGCCGGAACCTCTCACCCCCTCCAGGCGCCACCTTCCCCGCCATGTGCTTGAGGAGGTGGTCCAGCAAACCCGTGTCCCCGATTCGCTTCCGAGCCTCCGCTCTAAGTTCCGGCCGGAGAATTGGGTTCCCATACACAGCACCCTTTGCCTTCATCACCTCCATTAGATTTTTCTCCGCTAAATTATACCTGAAGCGCAACAACGGATAATTAAGTCAACGAAATACAATAAAGCACAGACTAAATGAGATGGAAATTATAATATCTTAAGTTGTTTTCAATCTTCACCTCTCTTTAGACCACCTGTCCTGTGGGTTTTTTAGCGCAAATATTTGCTTACAACGATTCTTAGCCTTAGCCTTAGCCTTAGTCTTAGTCTTTGTATTCACATTCCTTTGAGTCTCACGTTTTGCTTTCTTTGCTATTCCAACAAGTCTTGAGCTATAACGTCGCTTTCTCTGTGCAGTTAGCTTGGTTTCTTCTGTCAAAGATTCTTCATCCTCTTCATCTTCTTCTTCCTCATCTTCTTCTTCTTCTTTGATTTTTTCCTCTTCTTCTTCGTCTCCTTCATCCATTTCTTCATCTCCTTCTCTTACAAAGCTCGAAGAAGACTGAGGGTTACTCTCTCTATGCCTTCCGATGAACTTAACCTGACGACGAACACCCCAACCCACCATTCCGTTTCCCTTCAGCTCAGAAAACAAATTCCCAGCCTTCTTCGAAACGACATCTCCTAACCCACGGAACGACGAGGTTGAGATAACAACCCAAAACTCCTGCGAGTGCTTTTTCTCTGCAAATTCCTGAGATGGGACCTTCCGATTCAGCATTTTCTCAGCCAGCTTTGTCCCCATCACGAATTTCTCGTCCAGCTCTGGGTACATCTCTCTGATGCCGTTTTTGAAGTAGCTTTGAAGCGACTGAAAGCTCGGAAATCTCACTGAGACGTTGGACTCGGTCTTCTCACTCACCTGAAAATCACCCCCAGATTTTTGAAACACAAAAAACAAAAAACTCCATAAATATACAAACGTACATATGTCTAGGTATTCTTCACTCACCAGAAAATCATCAAAAGATATTTCAAAAACCACAAACGTAAAAACCCATAAATATAAATATAAAAATAGAAATATGCATGTCTAGCTAGCTAGGTCTATAATTGTTGTGTTGATGAGTTTCTCACCATGGCGACTCGGATAGACCTGAGTTGAACTGGGGTTCTGGGTGGAAGCTTTTCATGATCAATCTCGTAAATGGAACCCACTTCAATCTGGTCTCGGGTTTCTGTGAGCGACCAAAGGAACAAATCAGCCATGTGTTCTTTTTTCTTGGGAAGAGATGCAGTGTTTGTTTATAACTTAGGGCTAAAGGTGTATACGAGGGATACAAGAAATAGATTGGAGATGAAAGGATAGGGACGAGGACAAAAAGAATGGGCTCTGTTACCGTTGCTGGTCTCGAGGCCACAGCTGGATGTGGGCAGTGGTTGTCTGGCCAAAGGTGGTGCTTGTGCGCCGTCGACGTCCTTGCCTTGTTCCTGCCTTTTTAAGTACATGATTCCCTGCAAAAGAAAAACAAGCAGAATTACAGCAACACACTCTCTCTAGAGAAATATGTTAGGGTAACCCAGATCGCATGTGACACGCGCACACTCTAATTCTATATGGGTAAAAGAGAGTACTACTCCAGTATATACAGTATCATGTATTTTGAAGATTTGATATTTGCTCCGTTCATGTGGTTTGTATATAATGATGATCAGATAGTCAGATGCAATTGTTTTGTCTCTTTACGACAACAGATCTAAAAAGCCGATTGTAAAGGTACACAGAGCGCATGGATTAATTGATGGGGTGTGCACCGTGCACCATCACCATGGGATTCGTTTGCTCTCACAGACTACTGAAGGCGCGTGGGGTCCTCACTCGACGTGCGTGTGCAAAACAAACGGAATGACCAACAGAAAATTAAAATGCCTGAAAATAACAGATTTTAGAGAGAGAGAGAGAGAGAGAGAGAGAGATTACATTGTCATGACTATCTCCTTGAATGGCATGTTTGGATCGTTTGCGATGATAAATATATTCCATGTTTAGCACCTACAAGTCAAAAAATCAAAGAGAAATTCAGATGTTAATCCGAAAAAAACTGAATTTAAGCAGGAGGAAAGTTGAACAATGAATCAGCGACATTTTTTTTTTAATCATGGAATCGGGGGCGTTGAACCGAAGGCTTAAGGGATAGTAAACAACTAGATGAGAAGAAAAAGAGGAATGGATAGAGCAGAAAAAAGGGGAAGATGGCAAACTGTAGGCGTTGTTTTAGGGTTACCAAAAAAGCTGTACATTTTTGTCTCAAGCTCTTCCCTCTGTAGTATGGAATTTAATATTGCGGCCACGAAACAAAAAGAGCCGAAGACAAATATAGCAATAAACCCAGACATGAACTGTGCATTCGTATATGCAGATTGCAGACTGGTGTGTGTGTGTGTGTGTGTGTGTGAGAGAGAGAGCGAGAGAGAGAGAGAGAGAGAGAGAGAGAGAGAGAGAGAGAGAGAGAGAGAGAGAGAGAGAGATGTAAAAGTTAACAATCAGAGATCACTGAAAAGTGGAGGAGTAGCAGATGTTTGGCAAAAGAAATGGGGAGATCAAAATAGAGAAATGAAATCGCAGAGCTCAAAAAGCAAATCAAAGACTGGTGCACACACATAATGTAGCTGCAAACTTTATAGCAAAATTACTAGCTGTCATCTGAAACCCTAGAAAGTCAGGCCGTTTTGTTTTACTGAAACAAAGCTGAGGAAATGCAAAACAATTGCACTGGAAACTTGAAAAAGAGACATTAATGGAGAACGAGGAAACCCTAACTTTTGTTGACCTAAATGGGTATGGGTAAATCATACACACATAATACATGCGTGTTCAAATATAGAAAAAACATTGCTCATGTCAGGAGTTTATATACCTTTTACGAGAAAGATCTTGCTCCATTGCTGAAGATTCGATCAACCAAGGTCAACCAGCTAGCTAATAAAGTAGTTTTTTTCCCTTTCTTAGACGGAAAAGGAGAGAAAATGGGAGAAAACGAAGGAAAATGGTGAGGAATTCAAGACCTTTCAGCTGGAAATGGAATCAAACAACAAAAAATAACTCCATCGATCTTTTTCTGGGAAATTTCTAGAGAGAGAGAGAGAGCGCGCGCTGAGGTTTGTTAGAAGTGGCAGCGGAGCTATACAAGCACGAAATGTATAGAGAGAGAGAGGGAGGGAGAGAGAGAAAGGGAATGATTACATCCATGACAGTGACCTCACCTCACGTGTTATGTGACGCGTATCACGAGTGCTGGTATTAAATTCTCATGTTTTGCCTGAGAGTAACGAAATGCCGAATTTGACCTTCCAATACTACAATATACTGACTTCTTGCAATGAGGGATATACCCTTGTAGATTTTATTTTTTTTTAAACTTGTGTCGTGTCGACGTGTTCTCTTCCCTTTTTAAAAAGTATTTTTCAGAAAATTCTTCCTAAATTTCTCATACTTCTAACATTTCTCTCTCTATCTCTCTCCACTTATTACTCCTACTATTTGTCAAAAAAAAATTCAAATACTAAACCAAACACAACATTGAAATAAAAGGGCAATGCTGATATATTTCTGATGATGTTAATTTGGATGGATCTGTTATCCTCCTTCAATTCCATGCCATTTTTGAAGTTATTTGTCATTTAATTGAGTGTAAGTGTAAAATACATTTTGATAGCAATAACTAATTTTTTTCACCAATATTTAAACTATTTTGATTAGTTTTGTTGATAATTATTTTAGAAAAAAGAGAGAAACTAAATCAGAAAATAGACAATTTTTGGAATGTTTATATATAATAAGAGAAAAAAAGTTGAACAAAATGAGTATGGTTTTAATAAATTAAAAAAAAAAAACCATGCATGTTGAAGTGCTGCCCAAGTTGACTATCAAAAAATCATGTTCGAACTAATTCGAAGGAAAGCTGGAGGAATAATTTTTCCTCTTGGCTATCCGACTTAGCTCTGGTTGATGTTAAGGCCTTCGGGCCCTTGCCTTCTTGAAGAAATGGTTTTTACGAGTTACTACAAGAAAAAGAAGACTATCTTGAATGTTGGCCGGAAGTGAGGACTAATCTTAATTTGTGAAGGGAAACGTTATGGGAAGGATAGAATCGAAAAAGAATTGAAGTGACATAGATTATACTCCACTAAATGTTTGATTGTTTTCTCTGCCTTTCCTTTTTTATATTTCCGAATGTCCGTGCCAACTTATAATACACACCTCGATTAATTTTTGAATCCGTACGTTTTTCTTTACCCAAGAGATCCCTCACATGCATGTCTTTTGAGTAAACACAACAACAAATGTCAAGAAAAGTTCGCCATTAGGTTGTCATTTATGTCTACTTAATTAGGCACCTCTATACCAAATTTGTGTAATTTCCGTCTTACATGGTTTCAATTCTTGCAGTGATCTAAGTTTACTCATCCAAAATAATATGGCGGGAATTGAAAATAAGCAGGTTAAATTTTGTACAACACATTGTGGTAAGAAAACGTCACTTTATGGTGTTGTCATAAAAATTGTGATTATATTATTTAATTTGTGATATTTTACACATGTATTTTGTTTGGGTACAACTATTATTGATTATGGTACGACATATTCTGGTCTTCTTACGAAATATTTTGATCGATTACTTTTGGTACGATACATTATAGTAAGAAAATATTAATTTTTGGTATTGTCATAATAATTGTGGTTATGTTATATAATTTGTGGTATTATACACATGTATTCGTTTGATACAACATGATGTGGTAAAAAAATGACAATTTTTGAAGTTGTCATAACATTTGTGGTTATTTTATTTAATTTGTGATATTTTACACATGTATTTTGCTTGGGCATAACAATTTTTTATTTTTGTACGATATATTTTGATTTTGTTATAAAATATTATACTTGTTAAAGAATTATTGGTACGATCCGTTGTGGTAAGATAGTGTCAATTTATAACAATTGTGGGTATCATTATTTAATTCGTGGTCTTGTACACATATATTTGGTTAGAGTATAAATATTATGGATTCTGGTATGAATAATTATGGTTACATAATAATAATAAAAATTAATTATGGGTAACCTGCTAATGACCGGTTCAACAGGTTAATTTTACAGTAGAATTCGTAACTAGCATTATAAATATACATTAGAAAATCAAAAATTGACAAAACAAAAACACAAATTGTCATAATTTAGACATACGGTACATCTTGTATACCATAACTTCCTCCCACAAAAAAATGCAAGGAAAAAGAGACAAAACTAATGTCTAGATCCTAAGCACAAGCCAAAGACTCACTACACACCGCCAAATTAGAGACATTTGATTGTTGCTTTTCATGATTATATGTTCATGCACACTTAAGTTTTAGTGAAAAATAGTGTGTTCTACCTACTAAAATAAGTACTTATTTTCTGAATTAAATGTGATGTATTATAAGAGAATAACATGTTTCGTAAAACGAAAAATAATACATATAAAAAATAAAAACCTTAACGAAGGAAGACGTTAACAGATTAACAAGTGTTTTTGTTAGTATATTATCCCATCACCATTCCCATGCAAGTGAATGGAGTAATATATATGCAGGTGGAGACGTCTCCTCCATGGATTCATTTCTCAAGAAATTCTTCCCAAATGTGTACACAAAGATGAAAGAAGACACCAAAGTGAGCAACTACTGCAAATTCAACAGCCAGCTACTGGCCTTATTCACGTCCTCCCTCTACGTCGTGAGCTTGGCCGCTTCCTTTCATTGCCTCTTCAGTCACCAGATCCTTCGGGCGGTGGCCGTTGATGCTTATCGGAGGCGTCGCATATGTTGCCGGTGCTGCCCTCTGCGGTGCCGCCTCTAGTCTCTACATGCTGATTCCGGGCCGGTTCTTGCTCGGAATTGGGATTGGTTTTGCAAACCAGGTAAAGCAAGCTCTGGTACTACTTACCAAAAAGACACTTTTGGTGTCCTGTACATGTGTGCTGATTTGATTTTCAATTGAGCTAAGCAAATTGATTTTCGCGCACTACTTTTGTACGCAGACGTTCTATTTTTCATGTACAAAAATGGAACATCTGCATACAAAAATTAAGCGCCAAAATCAGCATCATTGGATTAATGTTGGTATCTAAAATATGCTACCACTTATTGGGTGGCACATGTCATAGATACACATTCAATATCGAGTGACAACAAATTGGAATATTATGTGGTTCCGAGGCACTGTTACGTGTGCGCTAATATTCTTCTTCACAACAAATTCATATGAGGTCCATACACTTTATTTAGGACCCCACATGAATTTGTGATGAAAAAAAGTGACAGAAGCACTACGTGACGGTGCTCCATGACCACTCGGAAAGAGCCCAAAAAAAATAATTTCTTAAATAATTGAATGGTAATTTTTATATGTGTTACTAATACAGAACTTTTTGTCATTAAGCCTTTTTACTTCAACTCTGCTTTGTTCTGTAGTCGGTCCCGCTCTACCTCTCAGAAATGGCTAGCTCCACCCAGATACAGGGGAGCAATCAGCAATGGCTTCCAATTCAGCCTCAACATGGGTGCTCTATCATCAAACCTCATCAACTACGGCACTGTAAAACTGGGCAACGATTTGGGTTGGCGAATTTCCCTTTCCATGGCATCAATCCCGGCCGCCGTTCTCGCTCTAGGAGCAATCTTCCTCCCAGAAACCCCCAACAGCCTAATCCAACGCACCCAAAATCACCACAAGGCAAAATCAATCCTTCAAAGAATCCGTGGCACAGACGACGTCCGAGCTGAACTCGACGATCTTGTGAAAGCAAGCGACGTGGCCGAAACCAACCTCCACCCGTTCCACAAGATTACCCAGAGAAAATACAGGCCTCAACTCGTCACGGCAATAGCCATAGCTTTCTTCCAACAAGTGACCGGAATCAATGCCATTGCTTTCTATGCTCCTAGACTTTTTCGAACCGCAGGCTTGGGCAAGAGCACTTCGATCCTGTCTGCTCTTGTGATCAGGATTGTCAGTGCTTCGTCGACGTTTATATCCATGTTGGTGGTGGATAAACTCGGTCGAAAGGCTTTGTTTTCGGTTGGAGGAATGCAAATGTTGGCTTCGCAAGTAATTGTTGGGTGCATAATGAAGAATCAGTTAGGCGATTACGGCGGCGTAAGCAAAGGGTAAGGTTTTGTACTTACTGCGTTGATTTGCAATTATGTTGCTGGGTATGGTTGGTCGTGGCCCGTGGGGGCCGCTGGGATGGCTGGTTCCGAGTGAAATTTTCCCGTTGGAGATTCGATCGGCTGGGCGGAGTATCAATGTGGCAGTGAGCTTTTTGTTCACCATTATCATTGCTCAGACTTATTTGTTGATGTTATGCCATTTCAAGGCCGGGATTTTCTTCTTCTTCGGGTGGTGGGTGGTGGTGATGACCGGTTTCGTGTACCTGTTCTTGCCGGAGACCAAGAATGTGCCGATTGATCAGGTGGATAGAGTTTGGAAGGAGCACTGGTTTTGGAAGAGAATTGTGGGGGATGTGGATTGAGCTATGGCACAAGTGAATTTGTATCATCAAGAGGTATGTTAGACCAAAATATGATTCCATCCTCAAGTACTGGATTCCTGTACGAGAGAAACTTATTCACGAATGAACCATAAATAAGTTGTTCACGGAAAACGCGCAATTTCAAATGTCCATTTCGGCTATCAACGGTTGAGATATATTTTTAATATTTGACCAGTAATAAATATCGCATACCGTTAATAGTTTGTCTTTAATTAATCTGGATCGTCAAAACATGCACTTTTGGACAGCCTATATTGGCCTCCGTTAACTTTATTTACGAAACCTCTGTAAATAAAGATTTTCCATTCTTGTATATGCTCAATGCTTGGTATTTACTAGCTACCTTCTAACTAGATTTTTCTTGCCCTGAAAGAAAATAGAAGCAATCTGAGCATCGTGTGTTGGTTGTGGATATGTTTGGGTTGCAATTTTTTTTTTTTTTTGGGTAACTTAGTGGCATTTTTTACACTTGAAAGAAATGAAGAAATCCCAAATATTATTCTTCACCACCATCGACCACAACCGGCGGGGTCACCGCCCCTACGCCACCGTTACTTGAGAAAAAACATTTGAAAGTGGATTGGAGATATATGCTTACAGCCATACCCCGTATACATTATTGGAGTAATTATGATGTGGTTCCGGAGCACCGTTACGTGGTGCGCCAATACCTTCTCCACTACATACCATATGGGGTCCTTACACTTGAGAAAAAGCATTTCAAAGTGGGTTGGAGATGTATGTTAATTTACTGCCATATCTCGTATGGTTGTGTACAATATTGTTCAGGCAGCATTCTTATCGAAGGATTTTTGTCGAATCAAATGGAGGATGATGAGATGATTTCCCTGCTAGCAAAACTAGTTGAACATGCAGATACGCGTCTTAGGAAACGACGAAGATGACATTTTACAAAGCTGAAAAGAGTCTTTTCTCACAAAATTCCTTCGTAGTTAGGTTTCGTTCTACTAAGATTCTTTTTTTAAAAATTTATTTTTTACTTTACGAGACATATCCCACAATACATCACCTTTAATTTAATAAATAAGTACGCAAGCTTATACAGTTTGAATTCTAGGCTGGTTTTTTTTTTTCCTTCTTAAAGGCAAAGTAAATTTCCTATAGTTAACGTAATTGAGCAAAAGTAAATAGATAGAAGAATAAATATTTTCGTGGTCCTCTAGCTATTGAAGATAAATTGATTGTCATGATCAACTATTCTAAAACCCCATTGTTTTTTATTAATTTCCGTTCCACAAACCTTTTTAAAAAATAAACAGCTTATTTTACATTTTTAAACTAAAAAATAATATAAATGAAAAATAATTTTTTGATTTTTTTGCACCGTTCAAAAGATCTAAATGAGATCTATCAAACAAAATTCATATTAATAGAAAAATTATTTACGTACGTAAACACATTATTTTAAAGTTTAAAATTGCCTTATTAAAAAATAAGTATTTATTTTGGATTCTGGAGCACTCCCGTCTCAATTTTCAGTGACTGATTTGTGTATTCTGAAGCTTCAGTAGATTGATGCAAAACTGACCACATGTTATATAACAAGAAAATCTAGGCAAACATCATCCTGACTTTTGCAACATTAACACATTTATCTATCTCTAAAAAAAATAAAGAAAAAAATAAAAATAATTGATCAGCCAGCAAGGAAAGAACTGCAATATCAATCCGCTATTGGATGCAAAACAATGAAAACGCTCGGTTAACTGTGGTAAAGAAACATTCAACAAACAACAAAGACAAATTGTAGACTAACAGCAATTGGAATCTTGAGGGCAGGACCAAATTTATTTCGGGACCGGGGTCGCTCCATCCCCACATGGACGGAGAGTGTTGGAATACGGATAGAACAATACCCTACCCCAACATTTATGCGAGCACACTTTTTCTGCTCGTTTCCATCTCCAATGGCTCGTTAAACTGTATCGATAAACTCTTTTCTCCGTAGCCACGAGTAGAGAGTCCCCATTAATCACGGTAAATCCAGCTATTTTGGGGTCGGACTCCACCATCCGCATCGCTTGTGCCCGAACTTTCAAAATCTTCCTCCATGATCCCGACTTGTTGTGTTCCAGTGCCCACACAGCGAGCACACCCTTTGATAGCATAACCAGACAAATCGATTCCTGATTTCCTTGGCCCCACTTGAATATGCCCATGTTCAAATTTCTATCGAGGAAATCATGCTTTCTTGCGGGTTTTGGTATTTGCAAAAAACTCGATGTACATTCTTTGGGATCAAACTCAACAATGTAAGGCCAATAGAAACAACTTTCCTTAACCACGGAAGGGAACCAATCCGACAAGAAGTAGAAAACACCCTTCTGATAAACGAGGGATTCGAAAAGAATCCTCCTAACGCCGAAGTTGATCAGCCCCCTCTCTTTCCAAATCCCTTCAGTTGGTGAGTAGATTTTGCACATGAGGTCTGAAGACCAAAACTCTGTAGGCTGCAATGCCATCAAAAAGTAGTCGCTCGGAAACTCATCGGATGGACCCATATTGCACTGGAACACAACGTTAAACACAGGTTTTGGGTCTTGAAATCTCCACGGGTCGGGTATGGATAGCCACCTTTGAGTTGCGGGGTTACAAATAAATAGTTCATTGTCAATGGGTTTTTCACTTGCTTTTCTACAACAGACCAACCCATTGGATGAACCGAGCAAGCGACCAAATTTCTTCAAAAAATCCAGCGATCTATTCGACACTCCAGAAGAGTTTTCCTCACCTGGCATCACGTGAAATTCCGGTACTCCCATGAACATCTGGTATGAACTTTGTTGCATGAAGAAGGCAGAATTGTTTTTACGAACCATGTTTTGAGATTGTTTCTTGACGAATAAGTCCTCCGAAGAGAATTCGTCGCAAGATTTAGCGACGGCTGCGAGCTTGAATATGGACTTAGCAGGAAGCCGTGAGAAGATTTCAAAGAGTTCTCCGTTGGAAGCCATGGGAAGAATACGAGTTCGCGAGGAAGAATATTGTACAAGGATGTAGGAACTGGAATGAGTTGTGGAAAAAACCAAAGTGGCTATTTGTAGGGCTCGAAGTAGGCAGTTTGAGACCAGCTGTACTTGGGATTTCTAAATTTATTTTGTTTCCTATATTTCCTCCTTTGATTTGGTTTGGTTTCCTATCCCGCCCATGATTATGTTTCCTATGATAACACGGACTTTCAAACAAACTGGAAGGTGAAGTAATGCACCTGCACAATTTGGAAAAACAACATGGATTTTGCGTCCGCAATCATTCAATTCATGTGGATCTTGCGTCCGGAATCATTCAATTGACATAAATTTGCGTCCAAAATTACTCAACTCACATGGATTTGTGTCCGGAATCGTTCAATTCACATGGACCCACATGAATTGAACGGCTCCGAAGCCCGAACATAATTATAGCCAGAGTTGCGTTTTAAGATCGCGTTTGTAGATTTTATGAGTATATATATGTATACTATACTATCAGTTGTGTATAAAAAGCAGATCTTAGGTTAGATTAAATTTTGTAGACCCCACAACGCAAATGAGACTCACCTTGACGTGCAAGGTGCAATTTGTGCAATTTTCGGTTTCAGCGTGTCTTAAGGGTTTCGGTTTCCCCGGGTTTTTCTTTGAAATTGAACGGAGTGGACAAACTTGTGTTCAGGAAACCCTTCCTGGGTCGATTATTAGAGCTGTTGATTTTTAGATCTAGTCGCCGTCGGGAACATTTGGCATGTCAAAATTCTTGTTCATCGCTTCGTTTAATGTATTTTTTAACACAAGAAAAATGAGATTAGAAAACATTGCGACACTGATGAAAATTCATTTTTTGTAGAGATAAACATGTTTCAATAACACATCAAATGTTATTCGATTAGCATGATTTTTCGTGTGCCTATTATTCTCAACGAGGTCTAAAATATCGACCGTCTTGAACAAAATAGACCAGGGCCAGAAAATTACCAGGACAGTACCGTTTAGTACCTTTACTATAGAATAGAGAGGATAAAGGCCTAGCTCAGTTTATAGCTGAAGACTGGAAACGATATATTGGTATGTCATATGAGAGAGAGAGGGGGGGGGGGGGGGGGGGGGGGGGGGGGGGGGGGGCGGCGGCGGCTATCCACAATGCATATAACTTTATATACTTGAATACACAGAGCAAAAAGATCGTTCAGTTCAGTATATCAATCTTTCAGAGAATGGTGCCTCTGCCAATGACGAGTAAACTTTCCCCGTCCAATGTACAAGAATTTATTTGAGTTTCCATAAGAACCAATAAGCCTAGGGAATTGATATTCACGCTCCACTTTCAACAACTTCATGAACAAAGTGGAGCGCCTGCATAAAAAAAAAGAGCGCGAATATCAATTTCCTAAGTCTAACTATGAAATATAATACATGGGATTGGGGAGCTTGAACGAGCGGATGGAAACCGATGAACCCAATAGATCACTCCATTGGTCTCCGGAGTTTCCCAGAATGCGATATCCCTCTTCTACCATGTCGTTCCTCTTCTCTGACTTGTACATTGTCGCCTGTTTTCCATGGTCCTCTGGGGCTCTGCACAATTTGGGACACTTTAAAATTTAGTCAAAAGGCTCCAATACGGATAAAAAGTGCCAAAATTCAAGCAATTAAGAAGTTGCCCATCTCTTTTTAGTAAACACCATCTTCAAACTGGAATTTTTTTAACCTCTAATATTAAAGTTTTGCATGTTGTCACAAATCCAGTTCTAGAGGACAATAACATCAGACAAACATTATATGAAGCGCCAAATGGGCCTGTGTTTATGCTGTGAAAGAGGCAAACCAAACACTCGTTGCAAAAATTGGCACCAGTTACGGTGTCTTTAAACATTTAGATACCACAAGATAGGGCTATTAAGGAATCAGCTATGAACCAGTTTTCTTAAAGCCAATTTTGAAATGAACAAGGACCGGATCAGATTAGATTATTATTTACATCATAATCTGGTAGTTACTTCATAATAACTAATAAGTGTCACATCTTGAGTCTAGATTTGTCCACAATATATTTTAACCAGGCTTCAAGTAATTATAATGTCACAAGAACCAATAAAATGAAACTCTCAATGCCTCTATGGAAAAAAAAAAGTCATCAATAGATGGTGTGCTGAATTTAAATATGTTTAACCAATTCTGTTGTCGATGGACATATCAGATCGATGGTTGAGAAAGAAATGCCCGTATACATCTCATTTGGTCCATCGTCCTATGAAAGAGGCAAGCCAGATTCGTGGAAATTTGTATGCCATAAACCCTTATTATTAAAAAATTTCAAACAGATTAGCAACAAATTTTATCAAGTACCAGCTCTCATGCATCAATAAAGGTGAAGGGCAGCACCTAATTTCAATCATGGGGCGGAGGCTCTGTCGTTGAGCTAGCTGATATTACCTAAACTAATGAGACAGATGGACAGAAATTTGGTTCACAACGCACCAGTTACCGTGTGCTCAGTTTAAGTCAGAAGCCAAATGATCAACTCAACGAGTCTTAAAACCAACCAACCAACCCTACTCAACAAGCCTTAATACCATAGGTTATCAATCACCAGTTTATGTAGACACGGGCTTCAAAGAGGAGCTACCTCTTTGGACCTGTTGATCGCTAGGTTTTTTGGTTATCCTGCAATATTTTCACTAAACCCTCTAGAGTTTTGTCAAGGAGCCAAGTGAATATACTTAAAACACTATGCATCAGTCCCTTGGATCCCCATTTTGTCATCTCTTTGTAGAACAAGGGGCACCAAAGATTTGCTACCGAAAGGCCCAAAAGATTCATGGGTGGAAGTGGGCACCGCCCATATATTTGCAAGACTCCTCAGCTAGCAACACTAGCATCAGATCAAATAAAGCCAAGAATCATTTTTGACCACCATATTTGATTCAGAAAAATAAAAAATACCAACACTAAGCTGTACTTTGCACAGGGAAGATGATAAGAAGGAAGACTCGACATTTTAGAGAGTAGATGCCGACAGAAACTGAATCCCCCAAATGCAAAAAAAGAAAGGTTGCCATATCGAACAAGAAGTGTCTTCAACATGAAGAGGTAAATAATGTTCAGGACACAAAGGCTAGGTCTCTTTTGTGCCACAAAGAAAAGTAAATCCTATCGTACAAGGATAAAACATGGTAACATCTGTATTGGAGACAATCATACACCTAAAACTTCATACCCTTCTGTGTGACGAGGAAAAACTGGAAACTGTTATCCTGAATTCGAGAATTGGAGATTGGAGCACTTACAGCTTACAAGGTATAGGTACAACTCGCTGTTATCTACTCGTATTAATGTGCCAATATATTGGGATGCTTTAAAATTTTAATTCTAAGCTATGTAAGTTCAAAATTATTCCTTATTGTATCAGAATCCCAGTAGTATATGAACAATTCCAAAGGTAGATAAATACATAGCAAAAAATCAAAGAAAATTTCCAGTATCCTTCATGACCGCAAAGGTTGCAACACTTGCACCTAAAAGTTAATATGAGAATTACATTGATTTTGAGGCAAAACAAGTTAATCAATAAAAATAACAAAAAGTATAACAACCCTATCTCCTACAAGGAAGAACAATTCGAAAACTAACCTCAATATGAGTTGGTCCCAATCTCGAAATCCTGCATTGATCAAATTCTCCACAGTAACACCCCTTTGTTTTTCGCTCCGCCCAGTAAGCAAGAAAATTTTGAATCCCAACTTCAAAACCTCTTCATATAGCTTCAAGCTGGAATCTATTGGAGGTGCCACAGCCTTGTCAACCCACTTATCAAACTCCACACTATCAAAGATCTCTGACCTACAAATTCCCACCAGTAACCAATCAATTTCTCATGACAACCCATATCCCTCACCCAAATGAAAGTCCATCAAAACCCCTTACGCTGAATCAAATTCAACATTTTGAAATGTTTGAATAGCAATTAGGCCGATAAAACCCCATCAAAACCCATTACATCGAGTTAAGTATGAATTCTGAACCACATATCTAGCAATTAGTCCAACAAAATAGATACTTTATCAATATTCACAAATCTAATTCCATTGAAACCTGTTGTGTCAAAATCAAGAGTAAATTCTGAATATCAACTCATCCGATAATAATTGATTCTGGATCAACAATTACGAAAAAGTTTGAAACTCCATCAAAACCCGTTAGCCGAGTTAAGTATGAATTCTGAAAAACATATTCCCTCCGTCCTAAAATTTAGTCTTTTATGGGACTACAAGCCACGTTTCAATTATTTATATCTTTCAACATGAATTTCAAAATATACGTAATACGAATCTTATTTGATAGATCTCAATTAGCTCTATTATACAAAACTTTCAAATGGACAGGAAAGATGCCAAGCCTTCATCATCTTTTGAGTGAATGACTCGTGTGAAAAAGATGAGACCTTAGTCAAAGCATTGCGGTATCATGTTGATCTAAACTTTTTATATAGGAATTGTCAAGTAAATGATCAATCATATATCTCATTATAATCGATTCTATTTCTTTTATTATAACAATAATAATCTAAAATCATTAAAGACATTATAAATTGAAAGATATAAGCAATCAAAAACGCAATCCCAAAAAGCACTAAAATTTTAGGAGGGAGTATGTAGCAATTGGTACAACAAAATAGATACTACATCAACATTCACAAATCGAATTCCATCAAAACCCAATGCGTCAAATAAAGTGTAAATTGCGAAAATCCTGAATATCAACACGTCTAATAAAAACTGAATATGGATCAGCATCTAAGAAAAATCAGCCCAATTGAATTGAAAATTTTAAGAAAGTTCAAAGAACATTACCCATAACCATGGTCAATATAGTACGGAAGATTGGAAAGCAGAGTCTCATCGACGTCAAACACCCAAACATCCTTCCCATCTTCATTCAAATCAACCCCCATGGCATATTCACCGGCCTCTTTCGAAACCCTATCGAGGTCGCTTCTATAAGCCCGGCCCATCATGTATTCCTTCACATAATCGCCACACTCCTGTGGGATTGTTTTCCAAGGGCTTAAATTGTTAGCCTCGACAGCGAATCTCCAACTGGTACACTCTAAATCAATTTCCTCTCCCGAATTCCTGAACTGGGTCTCGATGTTTGAAGGGTACTCGAGGATCAAAGGTCTTGGAAGGAGGTGACTGGAATGAGGATGAAAAGATTCGTGGGAAAAAGAAACGGAGAGAAGGGACAGGAAAAGGAATGATCTCAAGGAATTCATGGAATTGAGGGAGAATTGATCGGGAATTCTGGAATATGCACGAGGACTGTGCGTATAAATAAAGGGGAGAAAAGGCGTGGGGATATTGAAGAATGATGCTTTTCTTGATGTGAATAGGAAAACCCCCCCCGCCCCCCCCGGAAACAGTTTTTTTTTTTTTTTTTTAAATCTTTGATGATTTTTACAGAGAGAGGAGAGAGATTGGGGGGCCGTAGGGGTTAAGCAAGAGACGTCAAAGGA
This sequence comes from Rhododendron vialii, assembly GCF_030253575.1. Classification (NCBI taxonomy): domain Eukaryota; kingdom Viridiplantae; phylum Streptophyta; class Magnoliopsida; order Ericales; family Ericaceae; genus Rhododendron; species Rhododendron vialii. The sequence continues at coordinate 37,973,265 of NC_080565.1, read as the reverse complement.
GGAGAGTAACGGATCGGAACCAATTCAAGAGCAAGAACTGAATGAGGGGCTTTATAGTTGGATGCTGTTTGGCGATGGCGCTGGAGGGAAGGAGTGACGGTGACGGTTCGGTAACGGAACCCCACCGTCCAAAAGAGAGAAGTTTTACTTTGAATAGTAGTATGATGATAGTTATCAATTTTGTCCCATCTGCTGAGAAATTTTTGGGTATAGAGTGAGTATTACGTGGTGTCCGAACAGTCCATTCAGAGCTATAAAAAAGTGTATTAGATGGTCCATATTGAAACCCGCTTTCTTCTCTTACGCCACCACTCTTTCTCTTTTTTCTCTCTTCAAATTCGAGTCGTTCAAAACCAAAATAGATGGCCCGGATGTGCCGCGCAGGCACTACGTGGTACCCACCCCGCACTGAAAAATTTCTCCCCATATGCTAGAGCTTTGAAAGATTTCCAAACATGAGGACTTCATTTGGTTTGGATTTTGAGAAAGATTTTAGGAATAATAAGTGGAGAGAGATGAATAGAGAAATAAGAGCAATAATAATTGGGGGGAAAGCTAATTAAAGACCGTGCGCAGAAAGAATGGTTGAGTTTAGAAACCCCAAACCGAAAACAGTCTAGATTTTTTTATCACCTTTTACCTTATACGATAAATTAGCTAAACGAAGAAGAAGAAAAAAATTAAATAGTACTTTCATGTAATTTTGATTGACTAATTAGGATTGCATCACAGAATTTATAATTGCCCCAAGAGATTCATTATGGGTATTTTAAATACAACTACCGTAGATATTATGAAAATAAAAAGATTTGGTGGGAGAATATGCCATGTTCCTGTATTTTTTTTTTTTTTTTGATCCGCTTGTTCCTGTATTTGATCCCCTGGGCCCGATTGGAAGCCGCATTCGTTGGGTGTATTAGGTTATCTGGGTGTATTGGCTCCTGATTGGACAGGTTAGCACTGTTTGGGATCATTGTTTTCTCCTGTATTTCTTTATACCCTTCTTCGTTAACACAGTGGGAGGGGTACTAATTTATTGCCACCTCCGGAGGTAGTAATAACTAATCCGGCCTTATACACCTATTTTTTGACCTTTCTACCCTCCCTAATACAGTCATACACCCACACACACAAGCGGTTCGCCTAGCCAGAGGGAGAGAGGGATGAACAGTGACAGCAACCAAGAGGAAGAACAACAACAACAACAGATCGGAGGGGGGAGGGATCGAACCTTGGCCATGATGTTCACCAGGATCAGAGAGAAGGGATCGAACCAGCCCGTAGCTTTTCTTCTTCTTCTTCTTCTTTCACTGCTTTTGCCGTTCTCTCTCTCTCTCTCTCTCAAAAGGGCGACAAGAACAAGGAGGGGAAGAAAAATAATTGTGTGCATGTGTGACAAGTTCCACACTTAAAAAACAATGAAATTAATTAAAAAAACACTTTAAAAAACAAATTTAAAATTTTTATACGTATTGAATTAATTAATTTATTAGTAATTTAAATTATTATTGTTTAATTTTGAAAAATAATTAATTTTATTAAATTTTGCAAATTTATATTTAATTTAATGAATAAATTAATTTAATAATGCACAATGACAAAAAAGTCATTTGACAGCTTTTTACATTACACATCTTTCCTTATACCCCAAATTTATTCTCCATCCAAACCAAGTATTATTTTATCCCTCTCCATAAACATCACATCAATGTGGGTCCTCCCTTCTTAACTAATACCCCTTACTATTTTATCACTCTTTCTTAAATAATACATCCAAAACTCATACGGCATCCAATCGGGCCCTTAATGTGTGATAGAGAGTGAATATATACATCCGTAGCCATGCTAAAGCTCTAGGAGCATGCAAGCCCATTAAGTTCCTTCGTTTGCACGGGCCGTTACATTGCTTATAATCACTCCAACTATACAATGCTACGTACACTTCTATCGACCACTCTTATCTAATAAATGTGTTGGTTTCATAAGTTTTATTGTGGAATAGACCCCATACATATGGGAGAGAAGAGTAATCGACGAGTGGTCGGTAGGAGTATATGGTGTACCTGACTTTTATTGTTGTGTGTATACCTTTTTGTTAAAATTACTGTTCCCTGTATTTGATCCCCACTCAAGTTGTTTTATTTTTATTTTTTTGAGTTCGGTTTTGTCTATTTCCTCAATCAGCATCGACCCTTCTCCATCTTGTATTAGTAATGGATTCTCATGTCCTGTTTGGATGGTATTTTGAAAAATTTTGAGTTTAGTTTTTGGGTAATGAGTGAAGAAAAAAATTAGAGTAATACTAATTAAAGATATGGATAATAAGTGGAGAGAGATAGAGAGAGAAATGAGAATAATGATTGGAAAAATGAGAAAGAAATGGTAATAATAATTAAAAGTAAGGGTAATTATAGTGTTTTTTGAGTTGGAATTTTTTTTTTCATGAATCCAAACAAAGCATGAATCTCTTCAATCATCAATGGCAATTTTCGTCATTGCCGGTTGAGATTTGTCACCTTCTTTTTCAATCTCTTGAACTATTTTGTTTGTAGAGCATCAAAAAAGACATTGTCGGTACTCTGGACTCGGGAACGTCGTTGTGTAAGGATGCACTACAAACATACAGTTTACAATCTGAGTCGTCCATCTATATAATCAATGTTCCAAATTTCAAACATTATCCACGGGTAAGATAACTTGTATGCTACTTTTAAAAATCCAAGATATTAAAATCACTTTTGAACTGCTTAAATTGGACGCTACAACTCCGTAGTGCACCCCTGCTACGGTATCCCCGGATCCCGATACTCCCCACTAATATTACAAGAATACATAATATTGTAAGTACTGCGCTCTCCATTGTGGGCTTGTATGACCCAACAATTATGTTGAAAAGTATCGATGTAGGTGTTGGGCTTTTGTTATCTTGGGGCATACATTGAAATTGGGCTCTTGAAAGGCACAAGACTAGGGCTGCAAACGAGCCGAGCCGAGCCGAGTTTTACGGTGTTCAAGCTTGTTTATTAAGTTTTTAACGAACACGAGCTCGAGCTCGAGCTCAGTGAAAACTTAACGAGTCGAGCTCGAGCCGAGCAGGCCTTGGCTTGACTCGAGCTCGAGCCGAGCAGGCCTTGGCTTGACTCGAGCTCGAGCTTGTTCACGAGCCTTAACGAACCAACGAAAAATGTATATATATCCTCGCATAAGCCTAATACAACCAAAAATATTTTGATTGTGAAGGTATATATCTTTCATTTTACTATGGAGCGGGGGTGTATTGGTGTGCATGTGCTCTCGTTTCCCTTGGTTTACTAGAAAGTGAAAACGGAAAAAACAAATTATGAAATAAAAATAAAAATCTTAAACTTAAGTATATATACCCCGGCTCGCGAGCCGACTCGAGCCGAGCTTATCCTAGCTCGAGCTCGGCTCGTTTACAAAACGAGCTGAAAAAATCGGCTCGAGCTTGTTCGTTTAACTTCCGAGCCGAGCTTGAACGAGCCACTAACGAGTCGAGCTGCGAGCCGCTCGCGAGCCGCTCGGTTCGTTTGCAGCCTTACACAAGACCAACAAAAGATACAAAACAGTGAAGTCCTGGACTGTTATTCAGTGGGCTGAATGCCTTAAATCTTCAATTCTTTTACAATTTTCGAGAAATTTTTTTACTCTTCGCACGATTTTCAATAAGTTTCTGTATCTATCTCTCCCCACTCATTACATCAAAAAAATTCTTGAAACTCAAAACCAAACAAAGTGATTGCTTTTGAATCCCCAAAAAGTCAAGGCCAACCTGCAACAAGGCCTAACAGGGAAGCCCACTAGCCACGGGCCTAATGATGGTGGGTTTGCTTGAAGTAAATTTGTAGTTTATTTTTCTTGGGAAAATGACGGTCAATGATGTATTTTGATAATTAATATTCGCGAAGGACATTTGCAGTATTAATAAATGTTCTCAGAATGTCTTTGACGGATATTAATTATCAAAACACGTCATGCGCTGCAATTTTCCCATTTTTCTTTCTTGCAGAAGGATTTGATCTTTCATTTTCAATGACTAAAAAGACATTTAGTTTGAGAGCATGTCCAATGGTTGCCAAAATTGGCTCTATACTTGGCCTTAATTTTCCAAAAGTGCCAAGAGTAATAAACGAGTTTTTTTTCATCAATTAAAGGGGCCTTTTTCCTTCAAAAAATACAAAGAAAAAGTACAACATCTTTAAGGGCTTGTTCTTCTAAAAAAGCTATTGGCTTTCCCGTCAAAAATAAATCAAATAAACCCACATAAAAACAAAAATAAGCCAATCAGACACTTTTTTCGTCTTTATTCAAAAAATATTGGATTTCGATCAAAATTTTATACTTTTTAGATTCCTCTCGTCATGAAAATGCAATAATCTCCAAAAAAAAAAATGAGAATAAGCCAAGTAATACGAAAAAAATTTGAATAAAGACAAAAAATAAACCACTTTGACTTATTTGTCCGAACACCCTTAATAGCCTTAACACTTTTAAAAAACTACCCCTTATAATTTAAAATAATTTAAAAGTTGTGCTAACGGGTGCTTACCAGCCGTGGATGAAGATCAAAGGGGAAATTACCCACAGGTGGCGTGGACCAGGATAAATCACCACTTTCATGGTGTCAAGTCTCCAAATTACCAAGACATGACACCTGCAAATAATATTACCAATACATGGCATGAGGTAATAAGCATGATAAGACTGGACAAATTTGTCCTTTGTCCAAGACAACACTCTCTCTGCACGCCCTGACACACCCCCGGTCGACCCCACCTCCAGACCAAACTACCCCCAGCAATAATACCCACTCAATTCACGGCAATTTCTTATTTTTTATTTATTTACTTAATAACTTTTATATTTTTTTTCATTTTTATTTATTTAATATTATTTAAGTGTTCCAATTTTCAATCCAGTCGAATCGATGCAAAGATCTTATTTTTTTTATCATTTTGTCTTCAATGATCATAATGAATTTTTGGCTCGAAGGCCTTTCAACAAGTATCCTAAGACTTATTATTTAGTTTCAGGTCTCTCTTAGGGTGCTTATTGAAAGGCCTTAGAGCCAAAAATTCATTACGACCATTTAGGATGAAATGATAAGAAAAATAAGATCTTCGCACCGGTTCAAACGAATTAAAAATCGGAACACTTATTTTTTTAATCTTTATATGTATTTTTAAATTATTTAATATTATACCCTGGCAATAATTAAACCCACGGCAATTTCTTATTTCTTATTTATTTACTTAATAACTTTTATATCTTTTTTTATTTTTATTTATTTAATATTATTTAAGTGTTCCAATTTTCAATCCGATCGAATCGATGCAAAGATCTTGTTTTTTTTATCATTTTGTCTTCAATAATCATAATGAATTTTTGGCTCGAACGCCTTTCAACAAGTATCCTAAGACTTATTATTTAGTTTCAGGTCTCTCTTAGGGTGCTCATTAAAAGGCCTTAGAGCCAAAAATTCATTACGACCATTTAGGATGAAATGATAAGAAAAATAAGATCTTCGCACCGGTTCAAACGAATTAAAAATCGGAACACTTATTTTTTTACTCTTTATATGTATTTTTAAATTATTTAATATTATATACGTGAGTAAATTTCTTTATGTTATTGAAATTTTACTCTTATTTTTTTACTCACTTTGTGCAACTTTTACTCACTTTCCATAGAGATCCCCTCCAGTTCCAGCCCAAGAGCGCATTGAAATAGCTATTGCCCGTGTTGGAAACAATCACTTTGTGCAACTTTTCTTGCAGCCTCATTACCCTGTACCACCCTTCCCAACACGGGTCTACAAACCACCCAAACTTCCTAAAATAATTAGGCAATAAAAACAGGATTAGAAGATGCTAAACAAGCCTATCTTTATGAACATAAGGTCTTAAGGTAAACATATGAAGTTAAATAACTAGCCTCAAGAAAATAGTCACAGAATCTGCAGTATCATCTACTTTAACGCAAAAATTGACTTTGCACAAGAATAACTACGACACAATTTTCATGCATTTTTTTAGGTCTATGAGTCTAGTTTCAAAATCAGAAATCGGATCGCAATTTCATCGCCAGAGCTCAAACTTATGGCCGTTTCCCTAACACGTGTCTGTGTAGTCAGCACAGTCCAAAACTGCGCGCTGCAAGGTCACGAATTTTTATAAAATTGAATACTTTGAGTCTGACCCTGAAATTTTTACCATAGACAAAAGACTCATAGAGGAACTCTCCATAAAAATCTCATGATTTTTGGAGTTTACGAAGTGCCCCAACAAAAATTTCCAAAATTAGGGCAGACACAAGGTTTTCAATCCTGCAGATTTTTCAAAAAAAAATGCAGCGTGTTCCTCTCTCGATTTCTGACTCCAAAACCTTTCAATACACTTCAAACTCCCACAAAAACTTCACTAATCATGCTCAAACTCAGATATATTAAAGAGCTATTTTAAGAACATCGAATCCATGCATCAAAATAGGTTTTAAACACTTAATCCAAGGGATCTTAAGTTAGGTTCTTAAGTTCCTTAAGAATTCAACTCTAAAACTCATATTCATACAGATATAGAGTGTAGTCTTTTTGCAATATGGATTTGGTCTTAGTCTTGAAAGAACCACCACCTAACTTTTTACTTATCACTTGCCAAAAAATATGATTTACTCTTTATACAATAAACATGTGGTCCACGCAGATATAGAGTGTAGTCTTTGGACAATATGGACTTGGTCTTGAAAGAATCACCACCTGTCTTGAAAGAATCACCACCTAACTTTTTACTTATCACTTGCCAAAAAATATGATTTGCTCTTTATACAATAAACATGTGGTCCACAGAGACATAAAATGTAGTCTTTGGGCAATATGAACTTGGTCATAATATTGAAAGAACCACCACCTAACTTTTTAATTATCACTTGCCAAAAATATATGACTTACTCTTTATACAATAAATATGCGGTCTACATAGACATAAAGTGTAGTCTTTGGGCAATATAGAATTGGTCTTGATCTTGAAAGAACTACCACCTACCTTTTCACTTATCCCTTGCAAAAAAACTTGACTTACTCTTTATACAATAAACATGTGGTCCACACAGACATAGAGTTTAGCCTTTTGGCAATATGGACTTAGTCTCGAGTAAGTTAAAAATTTGGTAGGATACCGTGCGACGTCGGGGTTGATTTCTCCTACTCCGAAACGTTAAACAACAATGCATAAACACTTATTATACTTAGGAGAAGGTAGGATATAGATTATAATACCTTTAATCCGGACAAAGCGATTCGGTAGAGTCTGGTGGGTTTTCGTTTGGTGGCGAATGATTGATATTCTAGCAGCAACTTAGGGCTGGAATAACTTGACCAAACATCTGCCGTTTTGGATGATTCTTATGTCTCTCGCGAAGATCTTGAAACGCTCTACGACTTTCATGAAGAAGTCTAAGCCCGAAAACCACTCTAAGTAGTAGAAAAATGGAAGTTTAGAAGGATCGCTAAATCTGTCTGGAAATCAGAATTCGAGAATTTTACCTAACTTTGAATGGCGATAACTCTATCAATTCTTGACCGTTTTGGGCAATTCTTGGGTCGAAATCAAAGCTCTCGACGCCCTCTACAACTTTCGTGAAGAAACTTAGGCCTAAAAACGATAGCAACTAGGAGGAAACAGGCCATGAATAGAGGAACGTGATATGGACGAAAATCGAAAGGGTGTGATCCCTCTTTTCTTGTTTTTTTTTTATTTTTGTAGAGGTCTAGGAGTGTTGTATTGTGAGAAAGGAGAGAGGCATTTATAGAGGAGAAGTATAGAGGTGCTGGAATTCGGGAGGAGAGAGAGATATAGTTTCAATAGAATTCTAATTAGCGTTTAAATACGAAAGATAAAAGATGAATGTATATCTCTAAAGTATAATATGTTTTGAATACGATTTTTTTTTTAGTAATATCAAATATACACATAATAATATAATTTAATTAATAAATCTAACTAATTATTGAATTAGTTTTAACATTTCAAATTTGTATTAAAAAAAAATGGGGCAAAAATTCGGGTCGTTACAATTACAGACGGATGATTGAGTGGTTCCCCAATCTCGATCAGTTTCGTTAACGAGTGACAAAGAGAAAGGCCCAAGAACACCATTTATTCTGGCGTGGCTTTAAACTGGCGTTTGTGTGGGTTCGAATACGTGTTTAGGTTGGTAACTTGAGTCCCCTTCATGCCTCTTTGTACGCTCAATTTTCGTCCACATCTTTGGCTCAAACATATTTTTGATAGAAATTATAAGACCCACGATTCTGTTCACATAAATCAGACCCACAATTGATACACACGATTTTTGAAGAGTTTTTGCTGTACATATTGGAAGACAATGCTACAGTTCCACCGCATATGCCCACCTCATGCATGTGGTGCCCACTCCGAGACCTAAAAAAATAGAGTACTCATAAATTTAAAAATAATTTTTTATGAGGTCTTATAAAAAATCAACTTTAACGGATATCAGTAAGTATTGTTTTTGAATTTACGAAGGCGAAACTGAGCAGTTAAACAATTTTACTCTACGAATCCAGAAAAAATACTTACCGATATCCGTTGGAATTTCTTTTTTTTACAAGGCCCCATAAGAAATTATTTTTAAATTTATGGATATTTTTTTGTATTTTTATGAGACTCGGAATGGATCCCACATGTGTATGGTAGACATATATGGTGAACCTAGACTTTCTGTTAAAAGAGGAGAGAGACGTACAAGGTAGTAAAGGAAGAGAGAGAATAATAAAGTTGTTGGCTGTTAAAGAAAAGGGTAAAATCGTAAGCTTGCAAAGCTTTACCATGCTTTGGTCAATATTCTTGGACATACCATGGCTCTTGTAATTTTAGAACTCGGTACCATCAAGTGGTCATTATTTCCCCTGCACATCACTGTCCCGTGATTTTCCCAAGATCAAATGAACTATATTGACAGTAAATGTAGTACTACTCTACTTTTGTCTGACACATGCCCCAAAAATCATGGACTTGGAGGCTCTGCTGCCTTCAAGGGGAAGTAGCCCCTACTTACACCTCAAAATTGCGTCGTTTTGAGGCTACTGATGGTCTCTTTCTTTTGCTCTCCTTTGTCTTGTTTGGTACTTTATAAATAGGGCAATTGCTGCAAGTTCAAATGTGAAAAAACACCTCTAATTGTACTGTATCCTTTCTTATTGTACTATGTTTATTTGGGTTGGGTTTGTTAATAATATTGGGATGATCGGGTTTAGTCAAAAAATAATAATTGTGAAAAAACTCCATTAGAACCGTGAAAAAGGAATCTATCTAATAAAACACAAGAGTGTTTAGGAATATTATTTTTCAATGGTTCAGATTTCTCACTAACACAAATTTTATCTACCCATACAAACAAATTTAACGGTCCTGATTTCTCCACCCTCAACATACAAACTAATGGTATCTTCGTAAATAACTTACATTGTTTGGCCAATTTTTTTATGGCATGTTTCGGAAATAGTATGCATTTAACACCCGGATCCCAAAGAGTTTTATATATTAAAAAAATAGTTAAAAGATTAAGTGTTCCAATTCTCAATCCATTTGAACCGGTGCGAAAATCTTATTTTCCTGATCATTTTATCCTAAAGGGTCGTAATTAATTTTTGATTATAACGCTTTCATTTTAGTATCTAAATCTTTTGTAACTTTGTTTGGTTCTACAGTTATCCTAGGATTTTAACAGGAAAACTTTAGAGTTAAAAAATAATTACGACTCTTTAGGATAAAATGATGAGAAAAATAAGATTTCCGCACTGATTCAAATGGATTGAAAATTGGAACGCTTACTTTTTTGAGACTATTAAATAATATAAGAGAAATTAGGAGGAAGAAGTGAAAATAATATAAAAAAGAATTGCTATAATATCTACTCTTCCATTTTCACGGTTTTAATGGCGTTTTTCACATTTGAACTTGCATCAGTTGCCCTATATATAGAATACCAAACAGGACAAAGGAGAGCAAAAATGGGGAACATCAGTGGCCTCAAAACGATGCAGTTTTGAGGTGTGGGTAGGGGCTTCTGCCCCTTAAAGGCAGCAGAGCCCCCAAGTCCAAAAATCATTGCCATCTCGTACTTCATGTAGTACTATTATTCAACTTTTGGTCTGACACATGCCTCAAAATCATTGCCATCTTGTACTTTTCGCTTATCAACAATGCTACTTACACAACGATCTAAACATAACAATTTACACAATCTTTCACATACATGTGAGGCCCACACATAGTAATATGTGTGAAATCCACATGTATATGAGAAGTTGTGTTTGATGTTGTGTTTAAATTGTTATATGAGTATCATTTTTGTTCGCTTATTGCAATATCAACCCAAGTGTTGTATTTTATACTCTGTAGAATTTTTTTTATAAAAAAATCCATCGAACTTTCGTACTTCTTTCTATTTCATCATCAAATTAACAAAACCATTTATTTCGTCCTTTAACTATTCAAAATCCATCAATTTTATCTAAATCCTAACGCCCTTCACCTTTTTGGACGGAAAATTCAGCACATGACTTTTTGAAAGGCAAAAATGGGATTTCGCCTCCCTTGAATCTAGAAATCTATGGGGTTCATGTAGAGAGAGATAGAGAAATGGAGGGAGTAGGGTATAATAAAACGACCAAGTGCCACCCATTACCCAGAGAAGCATCAACACAAAAACCTTGTCTCAAAATTCCACACTACCTTTTCTTTTTTCCTTCTTTAAATCTTATTCATTCATTCATTCTTTCTTTCTTTCATATGTTTATTTTTCTTGAGCTTAATTTTGGGAAACCATCATTGGCCTCCCCTCCATCTCTGTTCTGCGAAACAATGATTTGCGTTTTCATTTTTTAACAGCTGTACTTATTTGTAGAGAGAGAGAGAGAGAGAACACAACCTGGCACAAACCACTTTTTGGTGTCCAAATTTGGTGAAAAACCTTTTTATTTTTTTTGCTAAAATAGAACCAACCATTGAAGAAAAATGACAAAATTGGGCACAAACCCACTATTTGGTGCCAAATTATAGAAACAGCTATGGTCAATTTCCATTTAGCATGGGACTTTCTCTTATGTTGTTTGCATGACTGCATGGATCATTAATAGTTGAAATAATCAATTTCTCTGACATACATATGTAAATACATATAAGAATCTTAAAAAAATACTAAGTACTATGAAAATTTTGATTTTTTTGCACTAATAAATAAATACAAAAATATATTAACATCGTATTCACATCCAATTGAATTTCAAGGGTTACTTATAACTGAAAGAGCTCAAAAACTCAACCCAATCCTATTCTATGTACGTGAACTCTTAATCCTAAATTATTATAAAGTGGAACTTGAGTTTTTTTTTTTTTTTGTTAAATTCTTTTGAACTAGTTTGACGAGCTGATTATTTCTGGATACTTCAAAAATAAATTAATGGATTGGTTTATACCCGTAAATGGTCAGCAATCAATGCCAGTTATCAGTGGGACCGCATTTGGTTGATATATAAAGAAAAAGAGGAAAAACTTGTTTACAAACTTTTCCGTGTATTCGAGTTTACGGAGCTAAATCGCGTGCGTCCAAAGCATATTGGACAATCCGGATTGTAAAAAAACTATTCGTGCGAAGAGTTAAACTCTTCTAGGGAATAATTTTTTCAAAATCCGAACCATCTAAAACCGCCGTTTCCGTGAAATTTTTTATCTCAAATAAAAACAAAAAACAGGAAAAATAGAAAGAGTCAGGCAAGGAACAGAGATGCTAGGGACAAATAAAATTTATCCCGAAAGTACACCGAAAAGATCAATTAGTGGTTGAGATTCACTTTGATGTGTGTGACATAATCATCAAAGTGATTCTCAACCATTGATTGTTATTTTCGGAGTACTTTCGGGGTAAGTTTTTTTTGTACCTGACATTCCCCGACAAGGAATTGACTCTTTACGCCACAAAAAATCCAGCACATAATACCCCCCCTGTCTCTCTCTCTCTCTCTCTCTCGCTCTCTCTCTTCGTAACAACTCACAACCAACTCACGATTCTCTCGCGATTACTCTACTCCCCCCCCCCCCCCGCCCCCCCTTCTTCCTTGCACCACAGCATTCCAAGATCGATTACTTCATCTCTCTCTCTCTCTCTCTCTCTCTCCGCTGCAAATCGATTTGCAGTAATTAGTAGGTAACTTAGCGCTGCTGAGTGAAACAAGAGTAATAATGGAAAACGACACCGCAGGGACCGGCGCGTGCTCGTCGGAAACGGCGAATGGGGGCGAAGTTGTTTGGAGCTGTAACCAATCTGATGCTGCTTCCGCTGATCATCTCGTCGTCCTGGTTCATGGAATTCTTGGAAGGTCTTGTTTCACTATATCTATCTATCCATCCGTATGTGCACTTATACATTTAAATTACGCTCACGTCCACGAAGAAATGGCCTTGATTTGGTTTATAAGTTATGATGCTTTGACTAGATCGCGGGTTCCTGCAGTTTTATTAGGTTTCGAATCTGTTGTTTGGTACGTTTTGGTTTGTTAGAGTTGGAGATTGAGCAACGCAGTTCGGAAGTTGAGGACGTTGGAGGTTTTTCTTCGTTCAATTTCGTTACGTGGGACCAAAGAGTAGAGAATTTGGACTTTTCAGAACATTCCTCAGCTACCTAGCGATGCTTTATTTGGAGGGAAATTTCCATTTTCAGCTACTAGTGTTTGAGAACTTTTAGTGTTTGAGCTTGTCCCGCATTGGTTAATAGCCTCCAAAATTGTAAAACTAGTATATGAGCTTGGCCGCCTCTAGTCATTACCAACTGGTTTTAAGTTGGATGTTTTAACATGGTATGAGAGCTAGGATTTTAGGGGCTTTTAGACAAGACTATTGATTGATTGTCCCGTTGTTTGTGCCTTAAGTGCATCTTGTTACGATAGGATTGCAATGTTATGGATCCTTTGTTTACATCTCCACATGCGGGTCGGGCATCGAGAGTGCCATAGAGCGCCCTCTCCAAAATTAATTATACCCTCCAAAATTAGTATCTGAGTCCAAGCGCCCTCTCCACTCATTGTCAATTGGTTTTTAGTTGGATGCTTTAACATTTAGGTTATTGTTCTCTCTTGCTGTTGTAGATTGTGCACATGGCCATGTCATAGGAACAAACAAACAAAAAAAAAAAACTAGAAAGATGAGATCATATAACCTAGATATACGGAACCAAAACACTCTTGTGCCAATATTTTTGTTGTGTAACTGGATTCTTGTGCTTTTCTTTGGAGATTGTGTTTCTATACTTTCTAACGGTTGGGAATTTCATGTTTTTGGATGAATTGTTGTATTTGCTATTCAACAAAGATGTCGGAATTTCAATTTGATGGTGTCTGATTATGGATTCAGGAGTTTCTGAGCTTAGAAGCTTGGCTATATTTTATCCTCGAATGATGTTTTCTGTAAAGTTTAACATGCAAAGTCTCACCAAGGGTTTGTTTCTAATCACCTTTCCTTGTTCCTCACCTGTTTTTCTTCTCTTTTCACTAAACCGCTTGATTTGCAATTAGAAGTTGCCGTGAAGCTTACACGGTATACATGACAAAGACACACATAAGTCAATCATCTTCTCTATTGCACTCACAACATGCCCTAACATATCATTGAAAGTGTTGTTATTGTTGTAAACCTCTTGTACATATATATTTGCTTTTTTGCCTGCTTTCACTTGAATATCTCCTTTGACAAGATTTTCCGTAGAGAAGGAACCACTGGGAGTTTCTAAGCGTGACTGAGGGCTAACTGAAAGGCAGGATTGTGTTTCTAGTGGTAGATCTTGACAGAGAAAAAAGGATGTTGTACACCATTTCATGGGGATTGTTTTGTCTGAGCAACTTCGCTTGATGTTTTTGTGGAATGCTTCTGCTCTCTCTAGATATACTTTTACTTCATGTTGATCATGAAAATATTTGTTGCCTGCTTTATGTTCTCATAGGTACTAATTTCTTTTTTCAGTGCTACGGATTGGAAGTTTGCGGCTGAGCAGTTTGTTAGAATGCTCCCTGATAAAGTCTTTGTCCATTGTAAGGAGGATTGTTAAACCATCCATCTTTCACTAAACCCCCCCTTATTTCCAAATGATATTGGTATTCATATGTTTTATGGGCATGGGTGACGGGTGCAGATATGCGTTCAGGTGTCGGGTGCATCTAATTTCATCATAAGGACACATGGCACGCTGAAATGTCCATAAGTAGTACTCCTTTATTTCTCTATTTTCTGGGATAGATGGTGTTTACAAGTGGCCTTAGGACATTTCATCCATGATATAGACGTTTTATGTATGATTTTTGTAACTTTGGGCTACAAAATATGTTCGATAAGTGAATGTTCTACTCCACATGTCAGACACGGATTCTGTAGCCTTATCCGAGTGTCAACAAGGAAGTCCAAGTGACATTAATTGGTGCATTATGGTGGTTAAGTTTGTTATGTACTATATTTTGATTAGCTACGTTACTAATCTGTCTTTCCTTCATTCTTCTGGAGTTTGCCCCGTATTTTTACTGTCCAAGGAACTCGTTTATCGTACCCTCAGTTATTCATGGGCTGATCTATCCAAGAATAAAAATGGTCGGGTAAACGTATGGACCAATCAAAGATTTAGTCATTTGACTCCATGACGGCAAAAAATTGTTGGCAACTTGCTACTAATTACTACGTCATTAACTTTATTTGATGCATGTTGTCGATGTTGATCCCACTAACAAAGGAGAAAACATCGATCATCTCTTGGGAGCAATAGAACTCATTATCTATTATTGTCTTTTTGTTTCTGAAATCTAGTTCGCTGATGATGCCCATACTGAATTATATGCTAAGTGTGTTTGTTGGATAGCTGTTCTAGTAGATACACTTATCTGACTCCCTTTGCATAATTCAAAATCCAATGTACGGCTATCTATGCTAGTTCTTTTAGGGGGATTATGTTACCTTAAAAATTTTGGAGATTAAAGTTCTAAATGCCATTTCTTTGTCCTGTGATTTCATCGTTACCAAAACAATGCGTTTGACATCAGTATGTGATACGAAATTATTCAGAGTCTATGACATATGGAGCACCTATGAGCTCCCTAATGTGTCAAATTTTGGCCAATATCTGGTTGACATGATTCAGGTTCAACCCATTATGCATGCTGCAGAATGACTCTGAATTTAGTTCACTTATTAACTATGTTTTATGCTGAAAATCAGGGATAGTGTAGCCTGTATACATGTGTAATGTGAATTATGTGATGATTGAGATCTTGGTCGAATCTCAAGTTTGTTAACGTGCTTCACAGGTAGTGAACGAAATACGGCTTTGCTGACGTTAGATGGTGTGGATGTAATGGGCGAGCGATTGGCAGGGGAGGTTTGTTCTCTACTTTTTGTTCCATCTTTGCTCTACTTTATTGTCCGACTACTTCACTTGAGAATAAGTTCTAAATCTGCTTACTTTTCAGAAAAACGCATCATGTTGCAGTTTAATATTTACAGAATGCATAAATTCCAGGTCCTCCACATGATCAAGCAAAAACCGAGTCTACGTAAGATTTCCTTTGTGGCACATTCACTTGGAGGACTAGTGGCAAGATATGCCATTGGGATATTGTTTAAACCTTCTGGGAGGGAGAATGCGAAGGATGTATTGTCAAAATCCTGCGTAGAGGAATCAAAGGGTACAATAGGCGGTTTGGAGCCTATGAACTTCATTACTGTTGCAACTCCACATCTTGGTTCAAGGGGTAATAAGCAGGTATGTTTCTTGCTTCTCATCATAGTCTTCAACCATGCTGAACATTTGATGGTGTTAATCCAGCTTTGAATTGTTGGTGTCTATAGTAGGAACATCTGAATGTTATTTAGTAAAATCCAATATAGCGATACAGACATGTGACATGGATATGAATACACACGCCACAGGCACACCGAAATGGCGTTTTTTGAACAGAAAAAGAGAGGACACTATACAGGGACACGGCAATAAATATGTATGTGGACATAATAACTACTTGATTTTTGCATCACGGCATATCCTCATTTTAGTGCAATTAAATAATAAGAAATCATTTCCGGTTCTAATTCAAGGAAATGAGAGAGAAGAAACAAACGCAACTTGTAATTTACAAATTTGCTTTATAAAGAAATTGGAAGTTTGGAGATTTAAAATTTGTGGAACTCTAATCTAAAAGAGAAGGGATTAATAGGTGTACAGAGATAGATTGTTTACAAAAGAGTCTGAAACATAGTGGGAGTCTATGAAGCGCTGACACCTCTAGGGTCGACGTTTCGCAATGTCTGGACATGGGGACACGTGGGGACACCTCGGGGACACGTATGGGACATGCCACGTGGCGTGTCCCATAATTTAATATAAATTTTTGAGGGGGACACGGCGGGACACCAATGGGGACACGGCGGGGGTCAAAGTGTAATTTTTTTTTAAAAATTTGGGGTCAAACTGTAAATTTTTAAAAAAAAATTCAGGGGTTAAACTGTAATTTTTCAATAGGGTTGTATTGAACTTATGGATGTCTTGTTTTGTTTAAATGGTATTGGAACTATGGAATTTTCGTTTTGTCCACATTTTGCCATTTAAATTTGGAAAAAAATTGAAAAAAAATATAAATAAATAAATAAATATACATGTGGCGTGTCCCCCGCTGTATCCGTGTCCCCATTTTTTTAGAATTCTCCTGTCCCCGTGTCAGTGTCTGTGTCCGTATCCGTATCTGTGTCCGTGCATCATAGATGGGAGTGTTTGGCAAGTGGCAGTGTCTCCCACTTGTCTTATGCGGTCAACCCACGTGCCTGGAACTGTCTGTGCTTGTTTGAGTAGAATGTTGGTTACCTCCTTGCATGATGGCACCCCCAAGAAAACATGATGCAATCTGAAAAAACACAATGACCAGGTGGTGTGGAAATTTGTTTGGTATCTTAGCAGAGAGAATCGGTGGGGATGCATCTAGCCACCTGTCTGATTTTTATGCTTGAGAATTGGTAGCTTGACTCGT
Organism: Rhododendron vialii; assembly: GCF_030253575.1. NCBI lineage: Eukaryota > Viridiplantae > Streptophyta > Magnoliopsida > Ericales > Ericaceae > Rhododendron > Rhododendron vialii. Next base: position 37,956,173 of record NC_080565.1, on the reverse strand, counting down.
CCAGCTTTATTTAAGCTTTTTTATTCTCTGCAATTGTTTTTCAAGAAATAAAGTCCTACATCTGAGGTATATTTTTTTTTAAACCCAAGGTGGAGTACTTCATCTTTGCAGTCAATCGCATTATATACCATAATTTTGTGCGGTAAGCAATTGATTCATTGATAGAATAGAGCAATATATACACAAGCAAAGGGCATACTCCGACCACACAGATCCAACTCTGCTAACATGCAGCAGAATGTTAGAAACGGATAGCCGATGCCCGTCAAAAAAGCAGAGGTTAGCCAACAAAAAACTAAAGAAACATCCAAGAATGGACAGAACACCACAACAGAGAAAAAACCAAACTGACTATAGCTGGGTTGATACTTGATGGTGTTTGGCCATCGGATGTTGAATCTGAGCCAATTGAAATGATGCCCGCCCTGAGATGAAACCGTGTGGTTGTAGTTTTATTGTTATTGATCTTTGGTTAATTTGCTTTCCATATGCAGGTACCCTTATTTTTTGGTGTAACTGTGTTGGAGAAAGCTGCTGTTCGCTTCAGTCATTTGATATTTAAGAAAACAGGCCAACACCTTTTTCTTGCCGATGACAATGGTGGAAAGCCTCCACTACTCAAACGCATGGTGGAAGATTGCGATGAATTTTACTTCATGTATATTGCTTAAGCCCATCTTAAGTAAATTTCTCTTTCAGATTGTTGGTTTCTTTAGTGGTCAATGCCACTAAGTCTTCTAGCATATAGCTGTTAATATTGTCACCAATCATTGATGCAGGTCTGGATTACGTTCTTTCAAACGCCGAGTGGCATATTCGAATGTTGGCTATGACCGTATCCTGTTAATGCCATTAATTCAGTTCTCAGTTTTATAATACAGACTAAGAATATTACACATTTTCCCTGTTTTCCTTTATATCGCTATATGCAGATATGGTGGGCTGGAGAACAGCATCAATTAGACGTAATACTGAACTTCCTAAGGTAACAGACTTTACTTGCATATGGTTATCATGCTTAATGCCGGTTGAAGTTCAATGACCAAATATTATATTGCTCTTCAGTGGGAGGACTCTTTAAATGAAAAATATCCACATATTGTGTATGAAGAACACTGCAAAGCATATGATACAGAGGTAACAGAGCATTGTGATTCCATGTTGACGGAAGATGACGATTCAGATAAGCTAGAAGGTTGGTATCTTCATTGAGTTGTACATCAATAGACGCATATTTGGCATCTTACTAACAAGTTTTTGCAACTAGCTTTTGCTATTCACAGTTCACATTTTTACTTAATGGAGCATTGCTTTAATTAATGTTTTGTTGGTTTTGATTGTGCTTCTTCTCCAACTTTTTCTGTGAACTGTGTTGTTCAGAGGAACTTGTTACTGGCCTATCGCATGTGTCATGGGAAAAAGTCGACGTCAGTTTTCATAGTAGCAGACTGAGGTTTGCTGCGCATAGTGTGATTCAGGTAGCTCTCTCTCTCTCCACGGTATCACAACTTAGTGCACTTTGTGTCACAACTTTGCCACTAGGACAAGATCACAAGATATTACATATTTGTGGTGTTGTGCGCCAAAAATATATATTGTTGGCTGCAAATGAAGTCAAATTGGATATTAGCTTCTTTCAAAAATGTTTTAAAAAGTTTGACCGCCTCTCTTTCATCAGCATTGCGTCGTATGTCTAGAAACTTATCTAGTGGATACAATACAGGGAGAACAATAATATGTAATCCATTGGTTTGGGAACGCTCCCTCTATTTTTTGGCAAATATTGTTTTTTGGTCACTTCCGTTGTCTAATCTTTGTATCTTTCATATCATAACCTCTTCTAATGATATATGGTGTAGGTCATTGATTCAAAAATCTTATCTCCCGTATCTTTCGTATGATAACCTTATCCCAAAACACAGGAACATACATAGTATCTTGTTATTTTGAAAACAAAAATTATTGTAATATTTGCTTTGAAGCTGATTCCTCTTGGACAATAATATCTGACAGGTCAAAGATCATTACATGCATTCGGAAGGCACAGATGTCATACAACATATGATCGATCATTTCCTTGTTTAGATTCATATCAACTCCAGCTTCGTGTTGCAGCCAAGGAGGGATGGTGTATTAGGTGAAGCTTTACGAATGCCTTTTATCCGAATTGAGAAATTTTTGTTTTGGGATCACAAGGGTTGCGGTAATGACTTCCTTGGTTGCTGGTTGAAAAGCTGCAAGGCTCTCAGTGATGACTGCTCTACACAAGACCGTTGGATAAGAAGCAGCTACAATAGAAATTATATTCACTCTCTCTTCCGCTGTACATGAATGCACATGATCTATCAAAGAAGTGTGGATATAAAATGTTGTCAATCCTTAATTCCTTATGTATCTGTGTGATCTATCTAGTATTATTTGAAGGTGGAAGAATGCCAGACAATTCTATTCCTCAACTCATAGTTTCATAGCAGCGGGTGTCGGTAAATAAGATACAGTCTGCTATATCGAAAAGCAAAAATTTCCCAGTTCGTTCCAAAATGACATTGTGCAAGATCTTTACCATGTTATTTGGCTCTAGCAGGTTTGGGCGAGAAAAATTGGAGCATCAGCTGTTGAACATGGAGCTGTAACTATCTGAGGCCTCAAGGTGAGTTCCATCGTCGTTTGTGATGGGAATTTTGGAATTACATTTGTTATTTGAAAATTGATGTTTATAGACAACATGGCGGATGACTTGGCACCATTTGTCAGAGTTTACTTATTTGGGAGTAAAACCACTCTATTTAGAAATTGTCCCTACACCAGTTTGGGTTTTCCATTTCATTCTGTTCCTAATCCATCCTGTTGCCATGCCGGTTTACCGATTATAACTTTTTGCTAAAAAGTACCCAAATCACCAAAAAGGTGGAATTATATGAACCAGGAAACCTTCCGTAACGAGAAGCTAGTAAAAATCGATTTGTTTTGAGCAACACGAGGTTGTTCTGAGGAAATCTAGATTAGGAAGACACCAATAATTCTTTAGGTAACGAAGACAGTCGACTATAGTTCGGTGTTCATGTGTTTGACTCTGCCAGAATCGAAATACAGAGAAGTCCATTCTCGTCATGATACTTGCTTTCAATTTGTACCATTTTGCAGCTGTTGTGGACGATGAAATGTTTAGACATGTGAGGGGCTTGGGGATCTTTTAGTCACATATTCCTTCAAAATTACCTTCGCTCCAGCTCTCAATCCTCGAACTCATGGATTTGAGTTGGTTGAGAGATTTTTGAAAGATTCCTTCCCGCTTATGATCTCGCACCCGCACTCACATATGCATTATGTGACTTAGTTGGGGACAAAGCTTTGTGCAACTAGCACAAAAGCGGACTTCGGGTTGGTATTGTGCAGTGAGGTGCACAGCACCACCGAGCCGTCAGATTGTGCATCCGACGGCTCAGATCTCATCTCGGCAACCAACGATCGAGAGCCGTTCATTACTGAGATGAGATCTGAGCTGTTGGATGCGCGATCCGACGTCTTGGAGGTGCACAACACAGAGCTGTGCGTACCACTGCACAACACCATCCCCTAATTGCACAAAAGCAGGGCCCCCAATAGCAAGTTGATCAAGTAGTTGTGGATTGGCCTGTTATGACCTTGATAGACACTGTTTGTGACCTACTGACCGTTAAGGCCCACCAATTTAAATACTACACGGATCAACCTGTGGGCAGTGGCCGACTATTATTATATACATGCACCTACCAATCTACCATACCAAGTGGAGCCTGGGCCCTAAAATTGATCTTGATTTGTTCATGTCGGCTCTATCTCTCTATTCTGTAGTGTGTAAGCTATGCATTTATTAGCCACTGTGTACCTGAGAACGCTACGCTGTGAATGTCATTTTTCTTATTTCTTTACACAAAAATTGGAACAGGAAGAAATAGATTTTGCACCAATTTTCTTAATTGCCTTGTGTCTCTGTTTCGTATTTGAATTGTCAAAGCTACTTTTGACTTGGGAGAAATTGTCAAGGCTGCTTTTAACTTGGGAGAAAATGTCAAAGCGGGGTTACTTGAGAGTTGAGTAACTATGGTTACTTGAGAGTTGAGTAACTATAGCAGACGCGGGTACGCCATCAATTTGGTTCAAAAGGGTTATTGCCAAAACACCTTTGAGTTTCAGAGTGACAATTAGTTCAATCTTAAACTTTTCGATTTGAGATTCATTACGCATGTTGCGAAAACACAGGGGTTTACGTATACCCAATCAGAAAGTGACAAGGAATCTACCGACTATTAAACCTAAGTTTAAATCAGATACATACCATTCTACCTTCGTTAGCTTCACTTATCGATTGGAGTTGCAATAAAAATAAAAATAAAAAGAAGAGAAAAATAAGAACATATGTACGAGTAGTCTCGTAGTATGACTTTAACCAAAAATATCACGTTTGTCTTCTCCAATAACGTAATAACTTCACCACCGAATAACAAAGCAAGCTAGTTACAGTTTTGTCATTCTACTAAACATCATAGGGTAGAAGTATACCATTAAATTAGATTTACTACTACTAAAGATCAATGTTCCTCTTACCTCAGCTCGAACCTACAACTTCGCTCTTGAAAACAAACTTCAAGGGCCACTTGGCCTAAGCCCGAGTCTGAACCACCTATTTGACTCAGCATAAAGATTTGATAGTATGGTCAGTTTCTTATAATAAAGGCGAAAATGAACAATTTTTGTTTGATAGTTACATACTTTGAAGCTTACTTTACAAGAAAATTGACAGAACGTACGTAAAAGATGATTATTATTCACCAAATTATGTGAACATTCAACCTATTTGGAGGGTAATTACTCACTCTAATTACATGTTCATTCATTCTATTGGAAGGTTAATTATCCAACCAAACATTACCTAAAGCTTTACAGAGTTCTCAATCTATTGCCCCATTAAAACACCGTTAACCTTCTAACTTGGCGACGTTAACGGCCAAACCAACAGAACAAACCTTTTCGACATCCTCAAATCCCGGCGACTCTCCTCCTCCTCTCTCAACTCCGCCCTCCCTCCTCTTCCGTCCAGTCTTCGCCGGCGGTCCACACTTTCCGGCTTCCAGAGGAAAATTCAGGACAGCCTTCCTTCCCCTCATCTTGAAAGCCGCACAGTCATATGCTCTGGCAGCATCCACGGCCTCATCGAACGTCCCGAGCCAAACCCGGGCCCCGTTCCTGCTCTTATCTCTGATCTCCGCCGCGTACTTTCCCCACGGCCGCCTCCTAACCCCTCTGTACTTCCTCCCCTCGAGCCAGCCCGAACCACTATCCGCCCGGCCAAATTGATCATGCGGGTCTGAAGTTGGCGGTGCGGAGTACCGGGTTGGGTCTGAAAGGGGAGAGGTAGAGTCGGACGAACCGGATGGAGAGAGAACGGGGTTGACGACGTCGGAGGAAACAGAGGAAGTGGTGGAGAGGTTGAGGGTGGAGATGAATGACTCTGTGGAGGTGAAGTCGCCGAGGAGGTGTTCGCGAATGAGGTCCAGAGCTGAGAACTCCTCCGTCGTTGTCATCATGGAGAGAGAGAGAGAGAGGGGAAAGAAGTGATGAGACTGGATGTACTAACTACGAAGTGTGGTTGTGGGGTACGTATAAAAAGGGGTAAGTGAGTCCGGAGGTTACTCCGGTTGTGGGTTTGCTAGCTCTCATATACGAGAAATTTTTCAGTGTCGGGTGGATATCATGTTACTAGGCTGACGTGGTGTCCCAACAAGCACATTCGAGCCCTCCAAAAGTGTATTGAACGACTCAGACTAAAACACTATCTCTCCTCTTTCTCTCTCCAAAACCGAGCCGTCTAAAACCAAAATGGACGGCTCAGATGTGCTAAGCGGACACGACATGGTACCCGCTCGGCAATGAAAATTTTCTCCTCATATACATTGATCAGGATTCGATTCTTGAGGTCAGGCTGCAATAATTTTTTTTTGTGAATATTCTAATCGCGTCATGGATGATCTGTCTTTAACCGAACTAGAGAGAATATTAGTCGATGTGCGCCTAAAATGGCTCGGACATCCTTTATGGTTGGAAAATAAGGGAGAAAAAAACGTGAGTGGGAAAGGTTAGTGAAGAGAAACGGGTTTCACGTTGAGTTCTTTAGATTTTATGGAACGGAGAAGAATCCCTTGCGTTGTTTCAATTCAACCTTATCCTTTGTCCTGGAGTACTACTACTAGTACAACTTGGTGCTATAAATTGACAGCAGCGATTGGAAATTCGAACAAGTTAGTTAGCGCAGTAATCTCGCTCAACAAACACTACCTTTCACCGGGAATGGTTGAGATGCACGCAAAGACATCACGTGACCGTGTCCACCCGGCACTGAAAAATTTCTCCTTTACCAGCCTCTCTAGCGCCAAGGAAAGATTAGCTAATGTGGGTGGCAAAAGAAGACCAAATTACCTCTCACTCTTTTTGTATTCTCAATGCAATTATTTAAGGAAAATTCTAAAATCCTGACAATAGTAAGTATGTGAATGTGTATTAAAGGGTGTAAAAGTGTACAGAAATACGTGTTTTTCTTGTCTTTTAATATGTTTATCGTCAGTCCAATAGGCTGACAATAACAAGACCGATTATTTAATGGTGGTTCGAGATCATGAAGGAAGGATGTTGGGTGCTATGACTGTGCCAATCCCAAATAGATCATCAGCGGAAATTGTGGAAGCCGAGGGATTTCGGATGGCTTTGGACTGCTCCATTTGCTTGACTGGAAGATCCAATGTGGTGGTGGGTGATGCACAAGCGGTGATCAATATGTTGCAAGGAAAGAGTCAGATTAAAGCATGCCTAGAAGTTATTGTTAGGGATATTTTATCATTTATTTGTCATTTTTCGTCTCGTTCTTTTCAATTTGTTCCTCGTAATGGTAACAGGGTGGCTAATGCTATAGCCAAATATGTCCTATCTTTAGACTCTCCGTTAACTTGGCAACGGAATTTTCCGAGCTGAGTTCATAGAAAAGCTACTTTTGATATTTCATCTTTGCATTAATAAAAATACCAGTATCGATTGAAAAAAAAAAACTACTACTCAAAAAAAAAAAAAAAAAAAAACTACCACTCAAATCAAGTATAAATTATTCCTCCTTCTTGAAGTAATCTCCTGTTATAACATAGCTCTAATTAACTTTTTTCTTTATCCACCCAAAACCTTATCTGCGCGACATGGTGAAGCAATTGGACAAAAGCGTCAATTTATTTTCAAGCAAAAATAAGTGTCAAGTTATACGTAGGAGGGCTACAAACGAATAGAGTCGTTTGTGAATTGTTCGTGGTTCGACTCGATAAAGGCTCGTTCAAGTTTGATTCGGATACTAAATGAACCAAACCTGAACCTCAATTTTAGGCTCATTAAATAAATGAGCTGAACATGAACTTGACAGTATTCAGCTCGATTAGGCTCGCGAACCTAAAATACATATATATACTCTCATAAGAATTTCAAATGTAACATGGACTATCTATAAACTTTTAGATGTACATAACGAAAATTTCATAACTTACATGTATGAACTTTTAAAAGTACTATAAATATGAAATTTTAATAGTATGCTTTTATAGTTACATGTGTAAACTTATATATGTACAAATAAAAACTTTATTTGAGGTTAGTATCTAATATTTCGACTCATTAAGGCTTGTGAGAATAAGTTCGAGTTCAAGTCATACCTAGGCAAGCTCGATTCGAGCTCGGGTCGTCAAATTTCCATTGAGCTTAAACTCAAGTTCGTTTAAAAATTTAACAAACGAACCTGAACATTCGAAATTTCGACTCGATTCGGCTCGTTTACAACACTACGGAAGAGAAGTTTATATTCTGCTCGGGTCTTGATCAGCAAAAGTTTTTGGGTTAACTAATCTCTTTCGGAATCCGACGCTAGTCTAGAGCACTTTATTGTCATGCTCAGAAGAAATAGTAATTTTGATCACTTTTACACACCAAATGTATGATTAAATTCACTGTTTTCTCCTTGGTGACGAGTTATGGCTTGGATTGTAATTGTGGATCTTTGACTCAGCTTATTGGTATGGTTGTGAAATGTGTATTAATTTTTGATTACTTGTCTAAATTATTGGTGGTTGTCCAGGTCGCACGGAAGAAATCTCTTGTGAATTCTCCAATTTGGGTGGTATGCATTTGGCCGAACCGAGGAGAGAAATAATCAAGGTTCACTTAAGCCGACACCCTTAACCGTTGAAACCCCCCCAAAAAAAAAAAAAAAAAAAATACTATTAATGTTTGTTCAAAAGGAGCGAAAAGGCCAACTTTGTCTGCTACTTCCACATTCCACACTGGCCAAAACAACCTTGTGAAAAGTTGAAAGTTGCCCCAAAGAACAAAAATTGAAAGTTGTCCTTTGAGAAACACAACACAACACAGCGTTGTTCTAAAATTCAAACCATGAAACTGACTGACGATGAAGATCGCAGACCAAATAGCCCCACAACATGAAAGAGAGATCATAACCGATGCAAAGGTCATGCTTATCGCTCGAATAGCCCCACAACATGAAAGAGAGATCATAACCGATGCAAAGGTCATGCTTCTTAATCGCTCGATCAACTTTGGCTGGTGGACTTACTGTGTAGTGTGTACATTGCGTCGATCATTTTCATTTTTAAGAGAGAGGAGATTAGATGAGGGTTTGACATAGTAAAAGTGCCTGAAAATGGGTGGAAAGAGACACACTACCGATACAAGACTGTAAATGAGTCTTACGTTTTAGTTAGAGAAAGAAAAGTCCAGGACACACATTTACATAAGAAACATGAAATATGTAACTCTCAAAACTGAGAACACAATAAAACCATTTGGGAGAAATCCAAGTCTAGGACATGTAGATAAGAAACATGAAATAAAGTCTAACAACTGACAATATAATAAAACCAATTGGAACAAGTCCATTGTAGGTTAGGTGACATCAAACAAAAGGATTATTGAGGTGAATGGAGAGACCAATTATGTTTGCATGCACGAAGAAAAATGTTCACCATATTATTATTAGGAGAATAAGTTCCAACGGTGCTACTGGTACATATTTTAGTGTGTACGAACCACTTTTTTGTTCTGTTTTGAGTCTCAAAAAATGATCGGAACCGCTCATTTTATTTAAAATACTTTGTTCATAGCTCCTATGAAAAATAAGCTCAATCTGATATCGGTTAAGGCACCTACAAAACGTTCAACTTTGTCCTAGAATTCAAGCTTGAATTCCAGAACAAAGTTTGGATGTTTCGTAAATGCTTTTACCGATGTCGGATTGAGCTTATTTTTTGCAAGGACCATAAGCAAAATATTATAAACAAAATGAGCAGCTCCGATCATTTTTTTTAGGCCCAAAAATGGATTTGTGCCCACCGGTATAGATTTAAAATCTATACCATTAGACTTTTTGAATAAGTTCTCTCCGGATCAACTGGACAAGGGGGTTCTCCGGATAGCCCCATTTGGGCCCCCTTCGTGCATTTTTTTGAAAAATCACCGTGCATCTTGTACGGCCCGCAAAATAATGTATCTACGCAAGAAATCAGCTTGTCCGAACATCGATAGGTATGTCAAAAGTTGAGTTTTTACACGAAAAAATGGACGACCGTGAACATTTTAACTTTAAAAATAGTTGACAGATCACGAACGTCAATTTTTTCTGTGTATAAACTCAATTTTTTACATACCTATCAATATCCGGACAAGTTGATTTTTTGCATATACACATTATTTTGCAGACTCTACAAGATACACAGTTCAGATTTTTAAAAAAAATGCACGAAGGGAGCCCACACGGAGCTATCCGGACAGCCCCTTGTCCGGTTGATCCGGAGAGAACTTATTCTCTATTATCTCTATTATAAAACAGAAGGGTGTGGGGACAAATTGTTGGAACGGCTTAGATTTATTTGATCCAAAGGCTGTAATGTATCATCTCACTTCCTGGTTAAGTGCCCATGATTTTCACCTAAATCACACAACTGTCATTCCCTTCCAATCGAAATGCGTAGTACCGTAGGGTACGGTATAGCACTAGTATTAAATAAAAGTTGAAAGCAAGGGCGTTCTGCTTAGTTGAGCCATTTGACCGTTACCTAGCACGCATGAGTCAAATCATACTTTGGCAGTTTGGCATGAGCAACGTGAGAGAGAGGGTGTTTGGTTCGTTATTGCATTTTTATTATCTCATTATCCTATTTCGGGGCATTTTTATTATCTCATTATCTTATTTCGGGTGTTTGACAACCTAATTGTAGAACCCATTTCCAAAAAATGGACTCACTGATTTTGGGTTTAGAGGTAAGAAGCCAAAAGAGTCCAAGAGGTTCTTTTTGCATTTTTGGCTTTCCACATTCTCAGGTCAATTACCAAAATATCCTCACTTAAATTGAGTAATTAATGATGACTATTTAAATAGTATGTAATTAATTTGTGTAATTATTGAATTCACTGGTGTTGGCATATGTTTTTCTTGTTATTTAAATTTGTAGGCTTAATTTGTGTAAGGTTTTAAGTTGTCTGTTTTATTTTTCTTTTAGTTCGTATTTTTTTTTTTTTTTTGGATTAATGATGGTTGGAGATTGGTTCATTTGAAAATGTCTTTGAGTAAATGGACGGCGGTTTGAAAATGTCTTTGAAATAGACCAAATGAATCAACCAATTCAAAAATAATGCACAACTTATTACAATGAACCAAAAATTCAATACAGTTTTTTTTTTTTTTGATTAAAAAAAAAACATCAATCTTTCTCCATTTTTTGGTTTTCCAATTCAATAAGGCTACATGCACCGCTCCCAACCCTCGCTCCAGCCACAACCTCTGAGTCTAAAACGCAGTTAGATAACCACAGCGGAAGGATAAGGAGATAACGGGGGGACTTCAAAAATACCCTTCACATCCGCTGTGTCCCAAACCGCCGTCCAATTCGACGGCGTCAACGGGCAAACGGCGAACTCACTCTCCGTCGTGCTCTCCGATTCCGCCACCCTCTCCCTCTTCATTCCCCCACTTTCTCTCTCCTCACCACCACCCTCTCTCCCTCTCTTCCGACGAGTTTCCACCGACGGCTCAGACGCCGCCGTCGTTTTGCCAATCTCGTGGGGGAAATTCAATATAGCCTTTCTCCCCCGCATCTCGAACGCCGCTCTATCGTACGCCCTGGCCGCCTCCACGGCCGTTTCATACGTCCCCAGCCAGACCCGGGACCCCTTCCGGGTCGGGTCTCGGATCTCCGCTGCGAACTTCCCCCACGGCCGCTGCCTCACTCCCCTGTAATGTCTCTTATCGCCCGAATCCGGTTTTGGCCCTGACCCGACCCGAGCGATCCCTGACCCGTGAGTGTTATCAGCCCGTGGAATGGATATGTTCAACAAAGGACGCCGGTCGATTAACCTCGACGACGTCGTTGGATGTATGGTTTCTGGGTTTGCCTCGAATTCGAAGTGGTCGGTTTCATTTTTGATGGGTCTCAAGTAATTTGTGAATTGGAGCTTCGAATCTGAAGATACGGATTCACCATCATCGGAAGTAGCAGCTAGTGGAAATTGGGTTTCGGACGAGTTTGAATCAGTAGAAGTTGGCGGAAGGTGGGATTGGTCATATGGGATTAGTTCAGGTGCACGTAAACTGATCTGAATACCTGAATTATCAAAAAATGCAGCAGAGAGGAAAAGGCTAGATGGAGAATCATCAAAGAGGTGGTGGCGTATGAAATCCACAGTGGAGTCCATTGGAGTGAAGAGGGAAGAGAGTTGTTTTGAAATTCGATTTTATGTTCTGAAGTCGAGATGTGCTTAAGCTAGAACTAGTCTGGACACCCGGGTTGTTAAAAAACAAACTTGGAAGTGAGAAGAAGGTCTCTGTAGTTTGAAACACGAAGGAGGGAACTTGAGTGGAAAGATGGAATTGAGATTGCTTATTATAAATAGGCTGGAGTGATCATGGGTAGAGAGAGAGAGAGAGAGAGAGAGAGAGAGAAGAGGGGTGAAGTTTCTTTCGAAGAGGGAGGGAAGGAGGGAGGGAGGAAGGATCGTTTGGTAAAATTACTAGAAGGATGATGGGTACCAAAATGCTCAGCTTCTGGGGTACTTCTGATGATGGAGAGTTTTTCTTCTTTTATCTAAAAAAATACTCTCTTCGTCCCAAAAAGAGTGACAATTTTTGAAATTCGTGTCATTTTTTATCGCTTATATATTTCAATCTATCATGTTTTTAATGAGTTTGAAAACTTTATATAATAAAATTAATCGAGAAATATCAAACAAGATCCATATTGCATATTCTTTGAGATTTATATTGAAAGATATAAGGAGTTGAAATTGACACGGATATAAAAAATTAACATCTAATTTGAAACGGAGGGAGTACTACTGTAATAAAAGTATTTCTGATGAGAGTAGCAACAGGACAAATATTTCATCAATTATTGATAAATTTCAACACTCGGAATAATAAAGACAAAAAAGGATAAAGGAAGAAGACAGGATTGCGGCTTGAAAATTGACTATTATGCCCGTTCCGTTTTTGCATATAAAGTTCTTGATTTTACTTTACACGTATTTTGAAACAAGTCAATTTGTATACGTAATTGTGTTAGCTACTATATTCTTACTTAATTTTCTGGTAAACAGACAAACGATCCACAGGTTATGGCTGATATCTACAGGTTTATCAATATTGTCTTTGCTATGGAGATTCGTCTTCTCGGGGCGTCAGTTGTCTTTACATCTAATCCACGTTTGCCGGCCCATGTTTTTAACGGTGTGGAAAGGGTGGTGGCTTCCCGCAGAGACATGGTTGTGTACCTTGTAATGGCTCCAAATGGGAGTTTCCATTCTAGTCGTGGAGGTCGACGGAGTTGTCTCATATTCGGACCGGTGGCTTTTATGTATCTTAGCTTTAGGGTGGTTATCAGTAACAGTAATAACAATTGTATGGTTGTTTGTATTTGATTTGTTTGTAGATGCCGTATGACTTATATCAATGAACTAGTGTGCTCTTGCCGATTGACCAAAAAAAAAAAATTCCAATTCACTTTAGATGCGCGCGAACTAGGCTCCATAAATCATTTTTCACGAAAACGACCGGTTTTTCTCTTTTAATTTTCCCTCCCTTTTCATTCCTTTCTTCATGTTCAGGCGGAGAATTGCCTTCCCAGACTATGTAGGACAAGTTGACTGGAAGGTAACAGTGGAAAAGCAAGTTCCTGTTTTCCAGTTCACTCTGCGACATGTCGGCAAGCAGGTTAACGGCAAAGAATGGCTTCAGGATCTAACATCACCCAGTTGAATGCTGCTGTCATGCTGTGTGTATTTTTTTCTTTTCTTTTTTTTTGTATTCTTGGTCGGAAGAAAATAGAGAATACGACAAAAGCTAACACCAAAAACCCAAGTGGTTTGGCCAAACGAGCATGACAATACAAATAAGTAGTCGTCCTCCATAAAATTGCATGTTTGAATTTTATAAAGGCCAAACATTTCAAACCTTGCGGCTACTGGAGGGTTTGTCCGATCGTTAACTCTAATGCCCCAAAATTAATCGAATTGCTCGCAAATTAGCTCTAACATGTGGGTTTTTTTTGTGGTTATAAATACAAAAGATAATACCGGACACTGGCACTGGTAGAGCCCATATATGTGACCCAGTTGGATGCTGCTGTGCCGTTGTTCCCTTCCCACATAGGCTCATGGCAAATTAACCCAACCGACTGATCATTGGATTTAGACAGTCGATCGAATGGACAAGGAAAGAGCCGGAAGATTTTAGTAGTAGTAGTAGTAAATTTAACGTCCGTAGACTTTCAAGCCTTTGAAGTGAACTTTCAAACCATCCTGTCGGGTGAATTTTCTTCCGGTTGGGTCTCTCCCAATTTGGTTTTTCTACGCCAGATTCTGGTCTCTCTAGAACTCATAGCCATTAATAATGTTTTATGAGTGCGAGTTTTGTACGGATTTCATTTGTTGGTTGAGGGATTCAGTTGTCGGAATGCTTCCTCTAGCTGCCATGGACGTGAAGGTTTGCCGACTATCCTTGGTGCCGGCTTGTCTTCGTCTAAGAGGTTCTTGTTGGTTGATAATCAAGAGATCGCCATATTAGTCTTTGAGATTATGGATTTTAAGGCCAGTATATCTAGATCTCTTGGTTATTGTCTCCATTTGAAATTGACAACCCTTGTTGATGTATGCTTATTTCTATCGATGTAATCTCCTACCATTTTAAAAGAAGGAAAAAAAAAGAAAAAGAAAAGAAGAAGAGGTGAACAACGATTGAGTAGAAAGCATGCAATTTTAAAGCACATTAGAGCATGTATACTAGCAAAATATATTTTACCTATTCAATAATTCACTTTTTTCATTTTACTTACTCAAATCTCTTTCAATCCTATACCAATTCTCTCTATTATACTTTTTTATTCTATAAAATGTAGTACTAAAAAAGAGAGACCGAGAGGGGTAGAGATAGAATGAGGTAGTGGTAGGGAGGAGAGAGAGGAAGAATAATATTTTAATAATTTGCTTGTGAATAGTACCTCGCTAGTTTTATAGAGCATTTTCTGAAAGGAAAAATACCTCTATGTTTACTGAAACTAGTGCAAGCTGCTTTGGTGGCTTTGGTTAGGTAAATGACTAAAAAGGTGGGTTTGCCTGCTCTTATGTACATACTCTTAATAATTGAAATAGTACTACATTAATAAATAAATACTAAATAAATAAAAAATCATTACCTGGTCTTCAAAAGGCACGTGCATTGACCCAGGACAACGAGCTTGACTTTGTGACTCCTTTTTTAGTAATTTTATACTCCAATTGGTAATCCTACTTAACTTTACTTTCCAGTCAATTCTTTTTCTAACAAATTAAAACCTTTACTTTCCAGCTGCGACCTCAAATTAAATTTGATACAAATTGTACCGACTTGGCTTTCATCAATTCTTTTTCAGTATGACTCTCCAATTTGTCGCATCTATCAACTTGGGACCGGGGATGCTGCCAAGCACCCCGCCTGGCAGCGATATCCAATGGCCCCTTCAGCCGCTCATGTGAATAATCGACGGTTTGGATCTTAATTTGAACAACGGACGATCCAAATTTCAACGAATTCAGATTAAATCCAAGCTGTGGCAGCATCTCCCATTCCTCGACTTGGGCAATTCATGGTTTTTTTCTTTTTTCTGGTTCAAGTGGTAAGAGTTACGAAAATGCATTCGAAAGTAAACTAAGGCCATTTATGTAAAAATTATACTAAAAAAAATATTGTTGCAGAATGATGTGTACTCCACAAGATTTCACTTGAATGTAGGAATTACTTCATTTTTTTTTAATCTTTCTCATCAGATTTGTAGCCGCAATTAGTCTTTAAAATTATCCCATCAAGTTAGCAAAAAAAAAATTATCCCATCAAGTTAGTACGAAGTTTGGCTTGCAGGCACCTCCAATGTGGTCACGGGTACATGCACTTACCCACTTGATGTATTTTAGAACAAAATAAGGTATCTCAATATGTAACTTACTAATAAAATTCACATGAAATCTAATACTACCAAGGATGACGTGTTGTAGTATGATGAATTTACACTATGTGAATTGAATTTTGGAATCCTTATTCTGCCGTGGACATAATTGATTTGAAGGAGGAAAATATATTGGTTGTGTTTGATTGGGAGTTTAGTTTAGTTTTAGTAGTGGGTGGAGAGAGAAATAGAATAATATTGAAGATAGGGGTAATGATTGGAGAGAGATAGAGAAAGATGAAAAAATAATAATTGAAAAAAATAATTAATCATAAAATGATTCGAACAAACAGATTTCATGATAAACGGTATAAATAATTAACCATGAAATGATTAAAAAACTAGTATAACTACAAATAATTTACCAAGTGAACCACCATCAAAAACACCCAAAGCAAACCAACTGGAACCACAACAAAAGCCAATCCATCCCCATTTCCTCCGGGGGGGAAAAAACATGACCGAGGACGCGGGGGGCTGCTGTGCCCATTTATGGACCCACTCCGGTCTCGTTCCGATGATCGAAAGCGTTCATTTCGTAGAGTTCGTCGAGTAGAACAACTATGCCAAAAATCAGCTTAATTGGATATCATTAAGTGCCTGATCGGAACCCATATAACTCTCGGTCCATGGGTTACAATGGATTTGATCCAGTGTTTCGGATCCATTCTTTTCAAGATAAAAAGGTTCCGATCAGGCACTTAATGATATCCAATTAAGCTGATTTTTTGCACAGTTGTTGTACTCGACAAGCTCTACGAAGTGAACACTTCCGATCATCGAAGCGAGACCGGTCCCGAATTCGGGGACAGCAGCCCCCAGCTCCCACCGACATGAGCCAAATAAATTGAAAACCAATTGAGCCAAGAGTCATGGATTCTCATATCTTGTGCTGTCATTCAAAGAGGTTTGATGACACAATTGGCCTCCTAATTGTGTAGCCATACCTATTGGCTGGCGCGGATTATGATGGTGGTGGTGATTGTTGATGAATCCGTCTTGTCCTGGTCGTACATCTCGAACGCCTCCTTCCGCTCTGCGGTCGCGCAGCTAGCGAATCCCTTGCCCCAGAAATCTGCTAACTCGTCAAGGCTAATGAATCTGTCTCTCGGTCCGTGTCGATCTCATGATTCTCATCCATCATCTTCTTTACGTTGTCGTTCATGGAGGATTCTGACAACCCTCGTTGGTGCATGCTTATTTCTATTGATGTAATCTCCTACCGTTTTGAAGGGAAAAAAAAAAGAGAAAAAAAAAAAAAAAAGAGGTGAACAACGATCTAGTGGAAAGCATGCAATTTTAAAGCACATTTTAACACTCCCTTCATTCCAAATTGGATATCCATTTTTGATATCCGTGTTAATTTTAACTCTTATATCTTTTAATATGAATCTCAAAAAATATACAATATGAATCTTGTTTGATAGTTCTCGATTAATTCTAGTATTATACAAAGTTTTTCAAACTCATGAAAAACATTATACTAGATTGAAAGATATAAACGATATGAAAAATAACACGAATTTTAAAAATTGTAATTCTTTTTTAAACGGATGGAGTAATTGAAATAATACTACATTAATAAATAAATAAATAAATAAATAATCATTGGTCTTCGAAAGGCGCGTGCAATATCCAGGACTTCGAGCTTCACTTTATGACTCCTTTTTTATAGTAATTTATACTCTAATTGGTAATCCTACTTAACTTTACTTTCCAGTCAATTCTTTTTCTAACAAATTAAAAACCTTTACTTTCCAGCTGCGACCTCAATTAAATTTGATACAAATCGTACCGACTTGGCTTTCATCGATTCTTTTTCAGTACGACTCTCCAATTTGTCGCTTCTATCAACTTGGGGACCGGAGATACTATCAAGCACCCCGCTTGGCAGCGCCCCATCCGGCCACTCATTTTGATAATCGACGGTTTGGATCTTAATTCGAACAACGGACGATTCAAATTTCAGTGAACTCGGATTAGATCCAAGCTGGAACAGCATCTCCCATTTCTGAACTGGGCAATTCATGGCTTTTTGCTTTTTTGTGGTTCAAGTGGCAAGAGTTACGAAAATGCATTGGAAAGTAAACTTAGGCCATTTATGTAAAAATTATAGTAATAAAACAATATTAGTGCAGAATGATGTACAAGATTTCACTTGAATATAGGAATTACTACTTCATTTTTTCAATCTTTCTCATCAGGTTCGTAGTCGCAATTGGGTCGTTATGCCATCAAGTTAGTACGAAGTTTGGCTTACAGGCATCTCCATTAATGTGGTCACGGGTACATTCACTTACCCACTTGATTTTATTATTATTATAGAACAATATTAAGCTATCTCAAAATAACTTAATAAAATCTACATGAAATTTTAATACCAAGGACGACGTATTGTTATATGATGTATTCGCACTATCTGATCATTTTGGATTTATGATCTGCTGTGGACAACAGTAATTTGAAGGAGGAAAATATAATAACCTCATTTGCTTCTCAAGTCTACTGTATGGACTAGAGGCAATGATGGATACGATAGTGTGATGGAATTCACTACCCCAACATTACCTCTAGTGCGTCATAGTACCAAAGAGGATCCATCTAAAACAAGTTTCAAAAAAAAATTGGCTATTCGAGCATATCCATCCGTTGGTGCTAAAAAAGGCATTACTTTCGACTTGTTTATAGTGTCGTTTTGCCAAAAAAAATGGTAGGATTTTGCCACCCAGACTGACGCAGCGGAATTCACGAAAGACTAGTTAGTGTACTAGTCCAAACGAGATAAACAACTCGTCGCAACGAGCAATTCTTGCGCACAAGAAAGAAAGAGAAAATCTCTGTAATATTATTGATCAAAGCTTAAAAGTTGAATAATTGAATAGGTTACAGCCCTTTTTATAAGACCCTAACCCTAGAAATCTTACTGTAAAAGAAATAATAAATCATGCCAAAACAAGCGGCATTAAATAAAACATATTTCCTAATTAATTAAAATAAAATCCTAATTCTTGTAGACCAAGAATCCTAATAAAGGTAAAAATCAAAATTAAACCGAATACGGAAAGTTAATAATTCTAACCTAAACGGAAATATTCCTAACCAAAATCTTATTCTAAAACAATAAAAATAAAATACAAAAACTCTCCATTTTTGTCCTACATCAGTCTCCTTTTCTTCAAAAAAACTCGCCCTCGAGTTCTCATTAGAAACTTGCCATCTGCCTTTCCAAATAAATAAATATTTGGAATACTTCAACTTCTCGCTCGTCTGCCAATAAAAGTACACTTGCCAAGATAGTTTTTCTGCACACTTCAATTGATTGACAATTTTCACAATACGAGAATTGAGTGAAAACTCAAACTGCTCCAACCCAAGAAAATCAATAAATTGAACGTCATGCAGAAATTCCAACTTCTCTTTATGTTGATCCATCGCAGAATTAATTGGTACATCATGTATGAATGATGTAGCATTTTAGAGATCTTGTACCAAATTCACCATTGGGACCACTCATACTTCCGTGTGGCTCACAAGGCTCAATATTAAGGAAGACATCATCATGTCAAGAAATTATAGGTCCTGATTTATGACTTTCCTCTTCCTTTGGTTCTCGTACTTGATACAATGTTGCGATATTTTCATCCTTGCTTGCAATTACCTCATTGGTTGCACCTCCATCTAAATCCAACCGATGTTTTAGCATAGGGGCACTCAAACATTCCTCTTTGCCACCAACTTCTTCATCGTCAGCTTCTTCTTCGTCACCAAGTTCAATCCGATCTCCCTCCTCTTTTGCAACTTCTTCAACATCTTTGACAATAATGGTTGTATTCTGTTGCTTTAGCCCATATTTTTCCTTCAGTAATTCCTCATAGTTCCAGGGCAAAAATCTTTCCACCAAAAGTCTTTTAATTCTCGACCATGCATGAATTAGACGCTTGCCCAATCGATCTCTTGACGATTGTAATTTTAACCACCATTGTAGCGCCGGGCCCGTAAGCTTCAATAATAAAAACCTCCACCTTTGTTCAAAAGGAGTTTTCGTATACTCAAAAAATCATCAATGTCCAATATCCAATCCAAACGATCTTCAAAAAATTCAAGACCACTAAATTTTGGCAACTTATTGTAATACCTGATGTCGCTTTATCGACTGATAATCATCATGGCCCTCGAATAACTTGCCTTCAAATTCATTCCTACTATCGTAGTGATAATAAGAATATCCTCCGGAGACGTTTTGGTGAATAGGTTGGTTGCGGGCAAATCCCTCAACGCGGTTCCTATTCTGGTTAGGAGGTTGGCGATGGGCAAATCTCAACGCGCGATCCTTCTCAACCCTTTCTGGCCTTTGGCGAATTTGTAGAGTCAACCCATGCAGTAAATCACGGATCTCTGCGAACTGAGTGCGAGTATCTTGACGGATTTCGGCTAACTGAGTGCTTCGATCCTGCAATTGTGTTCGGGTATCCTCCATCATCTTCCTTAGGTCAGCACGCCCACGACCAACGTCAATGGGTGTGTCTTCAACTTTGTTTGGTGACATCGAACCAGGCAAAGCCTTGCTCTGATACCACTTGACGCGGCGAAATTCACGAGAGACTAGTTAGCGTACTAGTCCAAACGAGATAAACAACTCGTCGCAACGAGCAATTCTTGTGCACAAGAAAGAAAGAGAAAATCTCTGTAATATTATTGATCAAAGCTTAAAAGTTGAATAATTGAATAGGTTACAGCCCTTTTTATAAGACCCTAACCCTAAAAATCTTACTGTAAAAGAAATAATAAATCATGCCAAAACAAGCGGCATTAAATAAAACATATTTCCTAATTAATTAAAATAAAATCCTAATTCTTGTAGACCAAGAATCCTAATAAAGGTAAAAATCAATATTAAACCGAATACGGAAAGTTAATAATTCTAACCTAAACGGAAATATTCCTAACCAAAATCTTATTCTAAAACAATAAAAATAAAATACAAAAACTCTCCATTTTTGTTCTACATCACAGGCTCCAAATGCCAGAATGCCACTTTGACATAACCACCCTTCTTCTCTTTACGATTACCTTCCGATCCTTCTGGAGGTGATCGATATATGGCAAATTTGACTTTTGAAAAAGGATGAAGTGAATTTTTTTTTCGGCATTCCTTAATGTCAATTTGGGCTCTTTTTTTGTGTTTT
The DNA here is from genome assembly GCF_030253575.1 of Rhododendron vialii. Lineage (NCBI taxonomy): Eukaryota > Viridiplantae > Streptophyta > Magnoliopsida > Ericales > Ericaceae > Rhododendron > Rhododendron vialii. Next base: position 37,935,436 of record NC_080565.1, on the reverse strand, counting down.
TTTTTGCGAGGGAAATTGGAGGTGCATCGATCATTGCTTCGTGGTTAGGTTATGGGCATACCTTCAGTTTGTTCGTTTGTTTGTTTTGTTTAGCACCAATTAATGAAGGGAGGGACATTAGTCAAAGTTGAAGACCACATGGATCAATTGTCAATTTTCTGAAATGTTGAACATTTGACAATTCGATATGGTAGACCCCAAACATGCCCTATCCGATTAATAAATTAATTGAAGTTGATCAATCAAATTTCTAATGAACAACTTGTCTACTACTAGTTTATTCTTATTGATCAAGTTGCTAGTACGGTTTGAAGATTTGCAAATAAAGCAACGTTGAATAATTCAATACTGATTTTTTTTATTCTTTATTGGGAGATTAATTGGTACTCTACTTGCTATGCATGACAAGGAAAAACGAAACCAGGAGAAATTGTCATAGAAAATAAATCACTTACCGAAATAATCAATTTAGCCAAATATCACCAACTGATCACCCAATTCTTATGCACAATATAATAGAAAGTGTTTAGAATAAATAGATGCAATAAATAATATCATGATTGATTTAGATTGTGGTTTGATTGTAGTAATTAAGACGATTTTCTTTCATAGTTAGGCTCTCTAGCTTTCCTGTATAAATAGAGGGCGACAGGCCAATTGTATAGTAAAAGTCAATTCAATAGTACAATATTTCTTCTTTCATATTTATAGAAAGTACTTGTAAAATGAGTTACTATGCCAGAAAAAGTTAAACTCAAGGGTTGTTCTAGTGATCAAGCCTTGAAACATAGAAATTTGCTCATTCTTATAAGATTTCGAGTTTGGAATGAGCCTCGTTCGTTTTGAGATTTTGAAATTTGGATTCTAATCATTATTCTATTTATCTCTAATTATTACTCTCATTTTCTCTTTATCTCTTTCCAATCATTACCCATATTTTCATTTATTACTCGATTTCTCTCTACACTCATTACTTATAAATCCAATTCCAAAATTCCAAAACGAACGGGGTCTCTCTGGCATTTATTGAGACCCCCTCAAACTGCAAGTAAACGGTGTGATTGGTCTCTCAACATTAGTCAAAATACATATAAACTGGTCCGAACATATTAGTTAAGAAAAAAAAAACTTAAATTTCTGGGATTGTGATCGACCAAATATGTGAGTGGTGGCACTATGTCACCCGTGCACTATAAATAAAGTTGAGAGTCACAACTCACAAGCTAGTGAGCACTCCAACGGAAGAGTTAATGCCTTGTTTGGATGCTAAATTTGAAAAAAAAAAAAAACTAATTATTTTTATTTTTAATTATTTTTTTCATTTCTTTTTTCTCTCTTTAATCATTATTCTTATCTCTCTCTCTCTCTCTCACTCTCACTCTCTCCACTTATTATCTCTATCTCCAATTAATACCCTAATTTCTCTCTCCACTTAGGCTCCGTTCTTTTAGACTTAACTTAAATCTGAAAAGTTTGTCCTTATTTGAATTTTTTTCGTATTTATTAGTTTTGCGCCAAACTTTTTTGGGGTATTGATTCGTCTCGATGAAAGGAATCGGAAAAGTAAAATTCGAAAAATAACCATTTTATAGTGCAAAATTCGAAAAAAAAAATTAAATAAGAACAAAATTTTCAAAATTTAAGTTAAATTTAAGTTAAATCTAAAAGAACGGAGCCTAATGCCCAAAAACCAAACTAAAAAAATCTCAAAAATTCATCCAAACAAATCAACCTCTCAAACGATGTCTCCAAGGAAGCTTTCACACAGTAGAGTGCTCTATTATATGGATCCCTTTCAATTTCTATCATCCGTTTTAATTAATTGCTATATTATTAGGAAATTTTGATTAATTGTGTTGGGAATGTTCAAACCCAGACGCGTGCACCTTTATCCTTCTAGATCATTTTGGAGGAGTAAATAATACTCTAAGTTTATATGGTTGTCCTCCTAAATAAATAAATAAATAAATAAATAAAGATCTCTATTCTTGTGGTACTAAAATATGTTAGAAAACGACAAAGCTACTACATAGACTAAAATATGTTAGAAAACGACAAAACTAATTAGTCACTCATAGACTAGATTTTGGTTTTGATAATTACGAGTGATGCTTAATTATTTTTTTCATGTGGAAAAAATCATCATCTAAATTATTTTGACTGTTTCTATAGCGTGCGTCACATGCGACTGTTGTGTTGACATATTTTTAGTTTGATAATCGTGTGCTAGAATCATCTTGTGCGCACCTAGATTTTTTCAAGAAGAAGTATGCAGGGTATGGGGACAAGTTGTTGGAACGGCTGAGATTCATTTGATCCAAAGGCTGTAGTGCATTCTTCCACTTCCCGGTTAAGTGCTTATGATTTTCACCTAAATCACACAACTGTCATCCCCTTTCAAAAGGGATGCGTAGTGCCGTAGGCACGGATTAGCACTAGTGAATGATAAGAATACAAGGGATCAATAAGTGATTAAAAAAATGTGCGCAAAAATAATAACCCTTGCAAATGGCTCACTGCTAACGTCATTTTTTTTTCGTGGTAATGCAGAGTGTCCTAAGTTAATTTGTGTACACATTGGATTAATCCTTATAGACTTATAGTCCATTCCACAGTCGTTTCACATGCTTATGCATGGGGTGAGCTTGTCTCAAGAGTTGTTAGCAAGAAGAAATGAACCTGAGACCATAGGATTGAACCCCGTTCGTATTAGGGTTTTGGATTCTAATCATATCCTATTCTCTCCAATCATTACTCTTATTTTTTCTCTCTATCTCTCTCAAATTATTACCCATATTTTCAATCATTACTTTATTTCTCTCTACACTTATTATATATAAATTCAAATTCAAAATCCCAAAACGAACAGGTTCAGTTTCAGGCCAAAACTATTTAGCCAACCCGGTTCATTGCTAACGTCATTACATGATGCAAGCAACCAATTCTGATATTTTAGCCACGTGCTTGATTAAACCGCACCCAACCTTTCCCACTTGCTGAGCAAGAACTTTCATGGAACCCCGTAACCAATTTAAATAATGCAAATTCTACCCCACCGGGTTTATTCGGTGCATGAATCTGTCTCTCTCTCCTCCCGCTATAAAAATCCCCTCCAAACGTGCCTTTACCATTTTCAAGTTTCAACTCACTCTCTCTCTCTCTCCCGAATCAAAACTCAAAACCCACCTCACAAAAAAAAAACCCAAAATCGTACTGCCATGAACGGCCAGGATTACACGGCGGTTTGCTTTCCGGCGAGTTTTTCTGGGGAATTCCCGGTGTATCGCCGGAGTTCAAGCTTCAGCAGCCTCATTCCATGCTTAACGGAGACATGGGGTGACTTGCCGTTAAAGGTGGACGACTCTGAAGACATGGTCATTTACGGGTTTTTGCGTGACGCCGTTAGTATTGGCTGGACGCCGTCCAATTTAACGGTGACGGACGTTAAACCAGAGCCAATATATGACATGGAGCCACCTACGGCTACGGCGAGGACCCAATTGGTGGCACCGCCGTTGAAGGCGGAGCCGGAGGTGGTGCGACCTAAGGGGAAGCATTTTAGGGGAGTGAGGCAACGGCCGTGGGGAAAATTCGCGGCCGAGATTAGGGATCCGGCTAAGAACGGCGCGAGGGTTTGGCTTGGGACTTACGAGACTGCTGAGGAAGCCGCATTGGCTTATGATAGAGCGGCTTACAGGATGCGTGGCTCGAGGGCATTGTTGAATTTCCCTCACCGAATCGGCTCCAACGAGCCTGAGCCGGTGAGGATAACGGCTAAGAGGAGGTCGCCGGAGCCGTCTGTGTCGGGTTCTTCGGCTTCGGAGAGTGGCTCGCCGAAAAGGAGGAGGAAGGGGTTAGCGGCTGAGCAAGCCGAGTTGGAAATGGAGAGCCAATCAAGTGTTTTACAAGTTGGGTGCCAAATGGGACAATTGCCAGTTGGCGAGCGGCTGTTGGTTAGTTAGGTTTTTTTTTGTTTGGCTGGTGAGTTTTGTGTGGTAGAATTGGGCTTAGATATAGGTCTTGTTTGGTAATTGGTATTGTGTAATTTTAATACAAAGTTAAGGTCCAAAAAGGGAAAGAAAATTTGAATGCAAAGTAGTAAATGTGTTTTTTTTCAGGCAAATTGGCATCCACAAAATTTTTCCTTTCCAAACATGGTTTCAAGATTTGTATTTTATATGGCAAGTGGAACTCCCATGGTCCCCCAACAAAGACACCCCAAAAGCCTTAAAATGAAAGAGAACAATCCCTCTTTAAAATTAGGAAAATGATAATGTAAAAATCGTTTTTCTTTGTGTTAAAATTCTAGTGTGGTTTTGTACCTTGCACATGGTTCAAAGATTTTATGCATTATAATTTTGGCACAAACAAAAATAATTTTGACATTTGTAACGATGTGGCAGTTCTTAACAGCCATTTCTACACTTAATTTAGCTTTGGTGACGCATGTTGCAAATTGAAGAGCTATTTATACCTAGTCCACTCCAAGGGACTCTTTTGTCAATTAATTCACCAATCATCATTGTTATGTTTATTGTGTTTGATGTTGTGTCAATTTGAATAGTTATTTCTCTCTCTTTCGTCTTAAAGAGTGAGAGAGCTACATCCAAATGGTGTAGCGAGTTTGCTACCTACCTTGAAATTCTTTTTGCTGACATGGCTCATCAAATGTAGCTTAGTTCTCATTTTGTTATCTCCCTTGGAGATGCAATGTAGGTTTCTATTAAGTAGCCTGGACAAGAGATGCCAAATTTCATTTGTATTTGTCTCCTCGGTTGGAAGAAAACTTGGAGCATTTTTTCAGCCTCAAAAAATTGCTGCTCCATGTGCGATATTAGATTTAATGCCTCCGATTGGAGGTGCTCAAATGAGCAATTTTTTTTTCCCGCTATTCGTTAATTCTTATCTACTCTATCCTATAGATAGAGTTCGATTCCCGTAAACACTCATCCCTCTCTCCTGAGCAATTGTTTGAATGACAAAAAATTTCACAACTTTGATGGGTAGTTTGTGCAAATCAACCTTTGTTTGTCAATTTACATCAATCATGCAAGAATTCAAATGACAAAACCAATTATCGCTCCTTTTTTTTTCGGCTGTCCCGAAATAAAGGGCCAATTTAAAATAAAAGTTGGCACTTATTTCCTTTTTTGGGTACAAATTATGTATATTGTACATAAAAAATTGAATTCCTGAAATAAGAGCAACAATTTGGAACTAAGCGCTAACCAATTACCAAAGAAGGGAGTAAAATATAGTCCCAATACACGAAACAAACTCAATAATTGACAATAATGGGAAGAGATAGTCAAGTGGTAATGCTTCCCTTTATCGGGTAGAAGACTTAGGTTCGGTTCTTATTATGGGGTTCCATTCCTCACCACTTAATTTAGGTTAGCTTATGTTTCTTCTGTGGGGTCAAAGAAACGAACGTGTAACACATAATCAGAAGATTAGCCTATAGGGATAAGATATGGAGTAATTATAGTGGGTACTTACTGTTTGTGCGTGGAAAAATTAGCAAAAGATAAAAAAGTGACAAAAGGAATGTAGATTTCTCTCAAAAGCAGGAATCATTAAAAAAAAAAAAAGTGACAAAAGGGATGAAGAGGTTGGAGAAGAAATTTAGCATGATTTACATCATCAGATTTATCATAGACCATTTAAAGAAAAATTCGGTAGTCAAATTCCAAGTAATATTTGTCCACAAAACACCAGCTCAGTGCTAATGACACACTCTCTCTCTCTCTCTCTCTCTCTCTCTCTCTCTCTCTCTCTCTCTCTCGGTTGTTTCATAGCATTATCATTTATCACATTCTTGAGCAATGGGGTCCAAGCTCAACTGTTGGAGTTTGACATGGGGTTAGGTCTTAGGGCAGAGCTGGGCCTTCCAGATTGTGGTCCAAATGTGGATCCATATCGGACGATGAGAAGTACTAGCTGCCTTTTGAGATTGAGTCAGGCCGCGTTTCTATTACGAATTCATTGAGACGGTATAAATGGAAACACGGAAGGAAAGATACCCCGAAAATGAACAAAGTTGTGTCACGTGTGTGAATGAATGATATATACCCCGAGAAGAGTCGAGTTTCAATCACCAATTTTGATGTTAGTCCGCAGCAGCCGAGACCGCGGTCAGAGTTTTCTCAAGAACCAATACAGTTTCCATCCAAAATCACAAGAGTGGCATATTGAATCATATCCACCTTCTTAAAATCCAAGTCTTTGAGCAAATACCACATACCGATTTCATATTCATCTTCCAAACGTGCCAACAGTAATCTACAACTCAGCTTGAAATGATGGAACCATAACTAATCCAGGAGATGCAGGAAGAACTCTGCAGGTTTCACTAGTCCTCAAACTTGTATAAGACGGCCGGAGAGAAGATTGAAAAGATGCCAGACAGGATCTGTGCAAGAGCTATCCTATAGATGTTTAGTACAAAACAAGTTCTGCATTCCCTTGACCGAATAATACTACTACTTCGCAAATTAGGCTTTAACAAATTAAAAGCCAACAGATGAGAAATCGAACTACAAACCGAAGTGAAGTAAAGATACAGATTTCTACGGCTACTTGGCAGACTCCCAATCCTTGAGCTTCTTGCTGCCTTTGGGTTTTGCAATAGGAGCATTCATTCCTGCCATTTTTGCATTGTACTTTGCCCGAAGAGGATCATTGTATGTCCATCTGTAACACGAAAGAGCAATAATTATGACATTTGTGCGAAATATAGTAATTGCGACGCCGCAAATCCAAATTTTAGTGCACAACAAACATAATTTGGATATCAACACTACGTTAGCATTTAGAATAGCTAAATGAAAATAAATTAAATAACCAATTCAAAACAGCCACGATATGTTCTGCCTAATAATCACACAACTTATCTATTTTCCATGACTACAGAGTTTACAAGAAGTTATCTATAGAACAGGCATGTTCATTGAATAATCACACAACTTATCTATTTTCCATGACTACAGAGATTACAAGAAGTTATCTATAGAACAGGCATGTTCATTGAAAACGAAATACAAGTGCACCAAGCCAATGTCCACTTATATTTTTCGTATTGTTTGATCAGGAACAAAAATATATAAAGTAATCCATCTGCGAGTTTGAATCAGGTACTCATCACTTCTCTTCAGAAGTTCATTTCTTAACTATAATTTTCCGACAATATTGCCTGCCTTCAAAACGAAACTATGAACATCAGCAGATAGACTTGGACTGAAGTCCACTTAATAATGTTACCATACAGTATCCTGGTAACACGGTTGATGATTTTGGAACTCCACTTTTTTATGATGGCACTTCAAAACTTGTCTTTTAGTGTAAAAAATATGCATAGCAGGCACACTAAAAGACAAATTTTGAAATGCCATCATAAAAAATGGAGTGCAGCGAGTGCCAAAATCATTTTCCAAAATTTCAACAATCCAGAGTCATCATTGTTGTGCAGTGCAGGGTTGTCTGTTCAACTGAGGCTGAAGTTCGAACTTACATAAGCTCGTCTGCTCAACTGAGGCTGAAGCTCGAACTTAGATAAGCTCGCTGCTTGCCACACTAAACAGAAAGTTCTGCAATGGATGCTCAAGCAATGTCAACTACTTATTATAACAAGAAGCCATATTGCTGATGGCACTTGTACTATTACAGCAGTAACCAAAGTTGCCATGACAAAGAAGACAAGGCCAGTGCAGAAAGCAGACTGACCTAGAATCTTTTAACGACCTAGACAAACTTTTAAGTTGCATGCCACGGCAACAATACTTGATCAGTTCACAGCAAAAAAAAAATGCCTAAACATATCCCACATGAGAATCCGTTAGGCAACTAAAAAATCTTGAATACATGGAGCAGAAGCAAGGTGACCTGATTGAAGAACGGCCAATAAAGAAATTTAAATTGGAGACCCAGAGCACACTACAAGTTGCCCTTCTTTTAGGACCATTTTATTGAAATCTTCTGACATGGCGAGTTGACATGAGTTGACTCAGCAATCTCTAGTCTCTCATATGGCACTTACAACTTGCCTAGTAAAGGCAGCCCACTACAAGGCATGCTAAACTCCAGGTTCTCTAGTATTTAGGCTAGCAATTCCAAGTTAATAAAAGCTGGTTCAGATCGGATCCAGCATGCAGACAGTACCTCTTTTTTTTTCTTTTGCACTTTTGCCATCTGAGTACATCTCTGTGTGTGTATATATATACACATTCAAAATAGCTAGAAATATGCATAAGTAAAACCACTGGGCATAATTTCTACAGAGCTATCATCTGGTGTTCTTAACAATGCCAACTGATTTTGGTCTTACATGGATGTTTGTAGACATGTCCCATCCTTCTAAGATCAAGAAACAGTCTGAATCACAAAACCCTTATTCTCCTATTGCAACCATCTTTGGGGTGCCTCAAAGCCCCCAATCAGGAGACAAAAATGCAGTTCCTAAGAAGAAGGAGCCAACTTAACCATCCTATGACCAGCCAATTTACTAAAAAAAATAGTGAAAATATTCTATGCCAGTAGCCAGCAGTTGATTATTTCAAAATAAGGAGATGATTAGAAACTACCACACTAGATGGAGAAAGGAAAAGGAAAAAAGAAAATAGTAACAGAAATATTGCACTTACGGGTTGTTCCAGTCAGTTGTGTCCTCATTGACAAGGTGGGTCCATTTTGTCCTCCCACTACGACCAAAGTGCTTGACCTGCATGACCTTTGGCAATATGGTCTTGTCCATCTTGTCTTCTCCAGTTGGAGCAGAGAAATCACGTCTGAATATCGCTTCCGATCCGACAGTTGCAGCATGATCATCGGCATCCGATTGAAAGAAAGCACCTTTGTGGTAGTATTTCTGCATGAACCTCCACTTCTGCTTGGGTTGGGCAGCGGGTTTGGGATTCTTCCTCTCCCATTCCCTCCTCTCTTCCTCAGTCATGTTTCTCACCCTCTCAATCTCTTCCTTCTCCTTCAACATTGCATCTCTATCCTCCCTATCTCTCTTTATCCTTGCAATCTCTCTAGCCTTCCAAGCTTCATATTCCTCGGCCTCATTTAGTTCATCGTCTGTATCCACATCTCCAGTATCAGCCTCAAGTTCCAAATTCTTCTGAATTTCTTGGTCCTTCCGAATCTCTTCAACCACTATTTGCTTCGTCTCCACCTTTCTCTCCTGCAATCGCTTCTTCAATAATTCCTCGAGGGCTCTTTCTTCAGCCTCAACCCTCTCACGTTCCGCTATGGTGTCCCTTTCAGACTTTGGAACAAAGACGGGCTTCACCAACGCGGGACCTGTTAGTTCATCCTCAGAATCCGTCTCATATTCTGACTCCTCTTCCTCTTCATCCTCTACTTCCTCCTCTTCTTCTTCTTCGGGAAGAAGTGCAGCTTCTTCCTGTTGCCTCTGAAGCAACTTCTCCCTCAGTCTCCGCCTCTTTTCCTCCATAGCATCTTCATCTTCTTCCTCTAAATCTAATCCTTCTTGCCTTCTGTTTTCCTCTTCTATCGTCGAAACAATCTCAGCTTGTCGAATTCGCCTATGATCCGCTCTTATTTCTTCACGATTATCTATCCTACTCTCAGCCAAACGACGAAGCCTAGGATCATCACGTCTCACAATGTCAGAATCTTCTTGAATGGGGAAGGCTTTCTCTAGGGCAACTGCCCTAGCCATCCTAATATCACCATCTTCATCGGCATCATCCGCCCATTCAGGAGCTTTACCAGGCCAATACCTTTTTACTTTTGTTTGCCCAATTTTACCCCTAAGCTTATCCCTGATGGCGATAATAGTATCACTAACACCTGCCGTCACAGACATTCTTGCGAAAGATACACGGGCACTGAGAAAAAAGAAAAGGAAAAGAAACAATCTAGTCTCTGCCTGTGAACAGAATTCTGTCACCAACAAACCAGCAGCTGAATCAGCCCACAAATCCTGGACCAAAAAAAAAAATTTGTGTTATGTGGAAAGTAAAAAGAACACTCATATTGGAACCACATCTATCTTGTATGACTGTAGAATGGAGATACAGATGTAAAACCAATTAGGCAGTCAAATTAACCAACCAGCGCAAAATATTGGCAACAATACTAGATAGTGACAATTCTATACAGGACATATAAATAGCTACACAACAGGGAGAAAATCTATTCTAATGACTAATATACAAAGGAAGAAGTCCTTTTTGGCGGGAGCAATTTTGAAGTTCCGTCCCACAATTGTCCCTCCAAAAATTAAGTTTCTACAACTACTTTTACTGTGCTATTAATAACGGTTATGGGCAAAATAGTCATCGATTTAGAACCACCTTCTCGAAACATCCACTAGGATGGCAATCGGGGCAGATATTGTAATATCCGTACCCGATACCCGAAACCATTACCCTATCCGAATCCGCCGCGACAACCGAACGGGGGGAGAGAAGAGTTCTCCCATAACCGAAACAAACGGGGTTCGGGTATTCCCCGAACCGAATGAGTACCCGTAGTTGAAATCTAATGGAGTTGAGAAATAAGAAAGAAATGCAAATCAATGGGTTCTTTAACCAAAAAATGGTAGATCAAAATGAGAAAGAAAAAGAAAAAAAAAAAAAAACAGACAAACAAAGAACATCAATGGATTCTTCACAAAAAAAATGGCCGATCACTTTACTTTCAGTCAAAACAAAAATATCTACATAACGCAATTATCGATACATACATATATATGTACACAGTGGGGGGACAAAGAGTAGAAACCTTAACACACAAACACACAGACTTTAGCAGAGGGAGAACGACGGCGAAGTCGATCGGAGAAAAGGGAGTCAACGGCAAAATGGGTGATTAGAGATGGAGATTGACGACGGCTGGACGTTGTAGTGATGATCAACAGCAAAGGAGAGAACAAACGACATCGGAGACTCGGACGGAGAAGTCGAGAAGATGCTAGGGTTGCATTAGTGGGCAATCTTCCCGCACGGAGGAGGGCTTGGGTAGTTGGATTTTGAGGCGTGGCTGATGACTGATGATGGAAAGAATGAGTAAGGTGAAACCCTAATCTGTTATATAATATATATATTCATAATTTCGGTTCGGTTTGGGGAACAGTTCAGGTGGCAGACAAACCATAACCGAACCGAACACCCGAACGGTTATTTCTTACCCTCAACCATACCCAAACGGCCGAATCCGCGGGGAAAATTTCAGTTATGGTTCGGGGAAAATTTTCGAGTTGATTTTGTTCACCCTCTACTTAAGAGAAGTAGAGTGAACATTTTCCTCCTTCCTATTGCACTAAAAGATTTTGGTTACGGTTCGGGTACCCATCGGTTTGGTACAAATTGTCATCCCTAACATCCCCAACCATCCTAAAAATGCACAAACAAATAGTGTTTGCCATCCCTCTAGTAAAGAAAGAAACAAACCAGTAGTGAACAAATTAAGAGAAAAATCTGTCTTCTCTCATTCCCAATCTACCAATCACAGGAAAATTACAAATTATCCACCGACGGGCTCCGCTCCACCGGAAGTACCAGCCCTTACACCACCCTTTCTTTCCACCGGAACCCTCGCTGCCACCCGGGGACGGCCCTAGGCAGAAACCCAGAAAGCCACCGCGTCTGGCTCCCCCAAACAAAGTATAGAAATAAGGAACTCCAAGTGTTTGTTACTTTTATCCACTGGTCCCAACTATATCCCGTTAAAGCATCATTTTCCCCATTCAAAAACAATCAGAAACAGGATACTCACTACAGGTCCCCCGCTTCCGAGAGAGAGAGAGAGGGAGATGTACCTGTTCCTGTTCCTGTCGTCGCCGGAGGCGCCAATCGTTGAGGAAGCTCAAGATTTTTGGGGGTGGTTCTGATTCTGATCAGATTTGTGATTTAGGGCTCGCAGGTATATACGTTCTTATTAGTTTCACAAATTTCACCCTACAATATCTCGGTATTAGTTATTTACCCCCAAAACTTCTAAATATTCTACTGACCCAGTAATCGAACAAAAATTATTCAATACTCCCGGGGTATATAAATAGTATACGCTCTTATCTCACATAACATGTGGGGCATACACAGGGAACACATGTAGGACCCACATGTTTTGTGATAGGAGGGAGTAGGGATGTGCAAAAAACCCGTAACCCGACCCGACCCAAAGGGTCTCGGGCGGGGCCGAACATGTGGTTCGGTCGGGTACGGGTTCATTTTTTGTAAAAAAATTAGTTTTCGGTTCACGGTTCGGGTGCTGTGTTTCTTACCCGACCCGACTAAAACCGACCAATTCACATAGATTACTTCGGTTTTGGTCGGATCCGATCCGACCCAACCAAAAAAATCGGGCACGTGGACGGTTATTCCCACTTGTTTGGTTCGGGTTCGGGCCCAAAAAAAAAAATTTTTTTTGATGCCCAACATGTTGGGTCGGGTTTGGAGCCGACCCCGACCCGTGTACACCCCTAGGAGGAAATATACTGTTTATATACTTCGAGAATATTGAATAATTACTCATAATAGAATAGTATGAGAGAGAGAGATATTTAGGGCCAGCTCAAGCACAAGACCCAAGAGGCTTGGGCCTTGGGCATCCAAAAAATCCAAAACTTTAGGGTTACTTTAATATTTTTACTACTTGGATTTAAGTATGACTCTTTTTAAGTCCAATAAAAAAAATGTCCAATTAGAGGTAATAAGTTAGCCTAATAGAATAAAATATTTTTACTACTTGGGTTTGTGTTGTTATATAATAATTAGTAAAACTTTATATTGGTTTGACTTTCTCGTATTGTGATTATTATTGTAAAATTTGTTAAGTATTAACTATTTAAAGGCACACTTTTCTATTAAGCCTTGAGCACTAAAAACCCTTGGGTCGGCCCTGAAAGATTACCTTGGTCGTGGGTCGACACTCGACTAGGGTGAGACTGGGAGAGGACTTAGAGGAGTGAAGTCACTCTGGGTGGGGTGGGTTTTGTGAATTAGACAGTGAAAACCCTAAAATGAACGAGTATTCGGGAACGGATCAGAAAACGGATTCGGGTTGAATCAGGTCGGGAACAGACTTATCCCCAAATCCAATCCAATCCCCAATTTTTTTTTATAAAAAATTCATATCCACCCCGATCCACAGAAAATCACTGAATATCCGATCCACTTGGAACGGGTAACACATCAGATACTGACGGGTTGGCCAAGACAGCCATCATGGAAAACCACCCCTGCCTGGCCCAACACATATAGTCGGCAATCTATGGACTTGTTAGTTATGGGCCTGGCCCATATTAGGCCGATATTAGCTCACACTAGTAGTAGCATTTAATAATATCAATGAGAATCTTTTTTTTTTTTTTTTGAAAAACTGTATATCAACAAGAATCTGGTAGCAGTTTCCATTAAACATCACCCTACCACGCTTCCTTTGAAGAGGAGAGAAATATTTGATGCTATTATTTTCACATGATACGATCATCGAACAAGAAAATTGTGTGTTGCATTATGAACCATACCGTGTTATAATAAATTGCACTCCATATATTCGACTCTCATCCTCAAGGTAGACCTTTGAAATTATTAAAGTTTTATTTTGTCGTTAATTCTAGAATTGGAGCTAATCAAAATTTACGTAAATTAATTAGAATATCCGATTATTAAAAAAAAATATGCACACAGTAAACTGTAATTACACTTTACACATCAGTTTCAAACCCAGTTTCTGGACTCTTTAATCGCACAGACACTTGCTCTGCTCTGAGTGCTCTCGACCCTCAACTCTTTCTAAACACAGTCTCTCTCTCTCTCTCTCTCTCTCTCTCTCTCTCTCTCTCTCAACAGCTCCGGATCGGACAAACCAAACGTGTCTCAAAACCGAACCCACTCTCCACTGCATGCAACCGCATGCATGACAGCCGAATGAACACGTGACAAGCCCCCGTCAACACGTGCCACCGCTCTCCCGCCCTCTCCCCACCTATATATGATATATCCAGACACCACCCTTTCCAAATCTCCACTCTCTCTCACACATATCACCACATTCCGATCAAGTATCGGTCCCCTGATTAATTTCCCACCGTCCGATCGATCCATTCATCTTCATCAGAGAAGATGGCCGAGCATTTCCAGCAGCAGCAGAGGCAGCAGTCGCAGCTGGGCCAGCCCCGGTCCCACCAGGTGGTCAAGGCGGCGACGGCGGTCACCGCCGGAGGGTCCCTACTGGTGCTCTCCGGCCTGACATCGGCCGGAACGGTGGTGGCGCTGGCTCTGGCCACCCCTCTGCTGGTCATATTCAGTCCGGTTCTGGTCCCCGCGGCTATTACGGTGTGTCTTTTGCTGACTGGGTTTGTGGCTTCCGGCGGATTCGGTGCGGCGGGGCTCACCGTGTTCATGTGGATGTATAGGTACTTAAATCATGGGTGGAGCTAGCACCACTGGACTTTGAAATTATATCGCTTTTTACCTTTTTTCTATTTGAAATACTTGGCTTTTTACCTCATCTTTTAATCTCACCAATTGAAATCTTTACCCCATCAAATTTTGGAAAATGTTTTTCTTATGCAATGTTTTGTAAATTTTATTTTATTTTTGGAATTTTCCCCATGAATGATTATATTCATTTCTTTTACCCTTTTGCGTCTCAATTAGATTTTATTTCATGCAAGGGTGGAGGGACAGTAGCTAAAGTGGGGTCTTAACTTTTACTCTTATATTCATTTATTAGATCCCGCTGATGTTCTTATTTTTTTTACAAAAATTCTACAACCACACCCAAAATTACACACCCAAATACTCACCCTCTCACAAAACACAAGGGTCCCACACACACTATTTTGTGAGAGGGTGTGTAAATTTGGGTGTGGTTGTAGCATCTTTTTTTTTTTTAAGTACTTATTTTTCTTGGAGGAACAAGCCTTAGGTCCCGTTCGACTAAATAAGCCAACTGACATATTTTTTTTGTTCTTATTCAAATTTTTTTTTTTGTATTTGTTAGTTTTTTGTTAATTTTTTTGGGATTATGTCATCCTCATGACAAGAGGAATCTAAAAAGTAAAAAATTACGATCGAAACCTAATTTTTTTGAATAAAGACAAAAATAAGTTAGTCAATTTTTTCGTCTTTATTAAAAAAAATGGTATTAAAAAAAATGGATTTCGATAATAATTTTTTATGTTTTAGATTCCTCCCGTTATAACGATCCAATAATCCCATAAAATTGACGAAAAACTAACAAATACGAAAAAAAAATTATTCTGAATAAAGACAAAAAAAAAAAAAAAAAAGTCAGTCGACTTATTTAGCCAAACGGAGCCTTACCCTATTCAAATTCAATCATTTTAATTGACACTATGGTCCAACTGCCACAAGCATGAATCGACATCATGACTATGGAAGCATTACAGTTAGAACTTGGCTCCCTTTTGTGAAGGTACATGACCGGACAGAAACCGCCGGGGGCAGAGCAGCTGGAACAAGCGCGCTCAAAGCTGGCAGGTAAGGCTAGGGAAATGAAGGACAGGACAGAGCAATTCGGGCAGCAGCAGACCGGCTCATAGGGTTCTTAACTGCCGATACCATTGCTCTCCGTCTCTGTTCGTTCGTTTGTTTGTTTTTTCCTTCGTTTTTTGGGGTTTCTGTTAAACTTTTGGGATGTTCTGAATAAGTTGGTTTGTGGAGAAATGTTGAAGGCGTTTTGTTTTGACTTGAGTGCGTGATTTGTAATGTATTCACCTTAAAATATCTGTTTTTCCTATAAATTAATATAGTGACCTTGCATAAACTAAATTTATACGGCTACATAACTTTATTTTACGAAACCATGACTAAATTTATAGGAGTAGTTAATTAAAACTTTATTCTACAAATTTTGTTATGAAAGTAGTAATGGATAATTCAGATCTTTGATGTGAAGTTTGAGGAGACATGCAAGCATACGTTAGTTGCAAAGAAGAAATGGGGGACCATTTGGATCCCAGACCACGGCGGTCCCTACTTACAAAAAGTGGATTTTACGGGCCTGAACTTTCATTGTGAAAGGGGAGTTTAAAAGGGGTGTAAACTCTGGTTCATCCTCGTGAGAGTTATATATTTTTTGTCAGCGTTTTTTGGGAGGAGAAAATCACCTGATGCTAGGCGTTACTAGCACCGAAGTCTAAACAAAACTTATTGAAATGATCAGGATAAATTGTTCTGGCATAAAAGATTGTCTAGCACTAGAATTGTTCTGGCATAAAAGATTGTCTAGCACTAGAATTGTTCTGGCATAAAAGATTGTCTAGCACTAGCAAAGCCCCAGGGCCGGCCCCGGTTGTCTAGCACTCGCGTGTAAAGCCCCAGGCCGGCCCCCAGTTGTCTAGCAAGCCCCAGGCCGGCCCCCAGTTGTCTAGCACTCGCCTGTAAAGCCCCAGGCTGGCCCTGGTGAGCTTGACCACCAGCACAACCAAACAAAGTGTACACGCCACAGGCCGGCCCCCAGTTGTCTAGCACTCGCCTGTAAAGCCCCAGGCCGGCCCTGGTGAGCTTGACCACCAGCACAACCAAACAAAGTGGCGCATGACGCAACTGAGGGTGCCACTCAGAAAACTCAAGTAATGTAATCATTAATAAACAACCTCCTATCTTCTACTTAATACATTTATGTTTTGTTACCGAGACTCACATAAATGTAAAATATACTACGGAGTATTAGAAAACCACATGACAACGCCTTCCTGTGATACGCTAAAACTGAAATTTTGAAATACAGAAGAGTCAAAGTTTGAGAAACAGATTCGAATTTAGGATACCAATCAAATGAAGTGAGGATTTTATTTTGAAAATGGTAGTGATACAGGTTACAAAGCCTTTGGAAAAACAGAGGAATTAGCCAACTAAGAGGAGCAGCAGCCCGAAGACTTCTGGCCAACAGGTTGCCCTCGTATTTGCACTGTGGTTGGCTTCGCGTTCATAGACGGTTGACTGGCCATCCTATTCATGGAACAATTAAGAAAAAATGATATAACGACCGTAAACAAGAAGTAAGAAATCCAAGGGGATTAAGCAAGAAGAATCTTTTTCGTTATACTGTCTTGTCCATAAATCACTCAAGAAGAAGGATGAAAACGTCTCTAGAAGACTGGAGGTCATGGCCTTCAATATCTTCTTGAGCGATTATCTCTGTTCCCACGACAGAGAAAAATGAGGAAAGGTTTCTTCTAAAATCAGTTTGTGGGAAGTGTTCTTAAAATCAGTTTTCAAGAAGTGTTGTGCAGAGTTTTTCGGTTGCCGCTTTCAAAATCAGATTTGCATAGCACTTCTCAAAAGCATTGTTTGCCGCTATCGAAATCAGATTTGCATAGCACTTCTCAAAAGCATTGCTTGGTTGACTGCTTTAGAATCTCTTTCGAATATTTTCTCCGAAAAGAACCCAAGCAGTTTCAGAAAACTATTCTGCAAAACTTTTTTTTCCCTTCTTTTTGAGCATTCTGTGAAACTGATTTGAAAAACTTCCAACAAAAAATAGACCAGATTTCCAAACAAAATCTGCAGCCAACATCCAAAGTACTTGGACAACCAACTGATTTTCCTGCAGAATTTAAACAGCCACCGTATAAGGAAAGTACCTGTCCTTGATGTCAGCGGACATGGCCATGAAAGCCTGCTCAACATTAGTTGCATTTTTTGCACTTGTTTCCATGAATGGAATGCCAATTTCATCCGCAAATGCCTTTTAAAACCAGAAAAGCACAAAGCTCGATTTCACTAATTTTGTCAACAGAATAAAGCAGTTGCAAGAATATCAGGTTTTGTACCTTGGCCGTTTCGTAGGATACAACTCTATTAGCAGAGAGGTCACACTTATTTCCAACAAGGAGTTTGTTTACACTCCCATTGGCATAACGATCAATTTCATTCAACCATTGTTTAACATTGTTGAAACTCTCCTGGTCCGTTACATCATACACTATCTGCCAGAAATTCCAATAATACAGACAAAATTACCAAATGGACCAAGGGAACAAGAAAAGAGCCAAAAGGAGAAAATGAAAATAAGAGACTTACTATAATACCATGCGCCCCACGATAGTAACTGCTAGTGATTGTCCTGAAGCGTTCTTGTCCAGCAGTGTCCCACTGCACTCCCACAGAATGGAAAAATGGGGAGAGAGGCGGGAGATTATGCAACAATTTTCAAGGGGAGAAAATGATGTGCAAGGTAAATGATAAGGACAAGCCACTGATGATAGATACCCCATCCGCATAAAGTATTTTAATCTGAAATCCACTATTTGAATATCCACAACTGGTAGGACCATCAATCAAAGTCTCATACGGATAAAACATTGCTGATCAGACAGGAAATCACGAACTGAGAATATGAGCGTAGTGGAACCAAAAGGAATTTTCATACACTTAATTCCATTAAGTAATTGGTTTCCAATTACGTGATAAATATGAAGAACAGTCAGTCAGGCTAGAAAGATCTTAAACATGGAAATTTCTAGTCCTTTACCAGAAAGTATTTGCTCAATGTATCATTTAATCCCAAAAGTCATGCACAAACGCTATCTCATAGGGCATTGGGAACAGGAAATCTTACAATTTGAAGTTTAATGGTCTTTCCATCTTGTTCCACGGTGCGTATTTTCTACACAGACCAGAAAAGGCACATACAATTAGAGTTATTCAATATGCCAAATAGACGTACCAAAAACCATATCTATCAAAATTGCTTACAAAGTCGACACCAATTGTGCTAATATAACTGTCCAGATATGAATCATCCTGTAACAAAGTAATGAAAACTTTGTCAATCTACGAAGGAGTTCAACTCCAAGGAACCAATAACAATGCATTCAACTTTCAGTATCTAGCAGACTAGCAAATAATCAAACAGAAATTGAGACAGAACATCATATCAAACAGTAATATTTGTCATAGCAAGCTTTAACTAAGGAACTCTGTTACTTGTCAAAGTGGAAAGAACTGTTATATTTTGGCATCTACTGCTCAAACTATCCAGTTACTATTGCAACCCAAGATAAATTTTGCCTCCAAACCAAAACCCTGAACTTCCAAAACTGAAAGATGGTAAAAGAGATCAAGGGGCTCAGAAACTAGAATGATTCTATCTCTCTCAGATAACCAGGCGACCATGGTCATATCTCCCAGAGAGAGAGAGAGAGAGAGAGAGAGAGAGAGAGAGATGCTATAAGCCAACCAAAATACAGAGATTGTCATTTACCAAAACAAAATACAGAGATTGTCCACCTTATGGGTTCCTACTATAAGGTGCAACAAGCCCCTGATACAATTGAATTCGAGATCTTATTTAACTAACATGAATAAGCGTTCTATATTCTACTTTTAAAATGGAGAAATATGAAAGAAAGCAATTAGCATCCCAGTGCCCTTACAGCAAATCTCAGAAGAAGACATGACTTTCCAACTCCAGAATCTCCAATTAGCAAAAGCTTGAACAAATAATCACTGCAAAAGACAAGGAGCAAATAAGTTTTTTGTACAACCTATGACTTCAAACCCAGCTGCCAGAATTTAATAATTTTACTGAGGAAATGAACCTTCAATGTTTGACTGAACTATCAATATTTATGAGACTAAGGTTTTTTGGATTATGAAATCACAAAAAATGTTTGCTTGAACCTTCAATGTCAAGGTTTTTTCCAAAGACACTCTAGGTTAAAACGATGACTTGCAGGTAAACACCTAGTCAATATAGATCAAGCCAAAATTACAAACGCAAACCAAGAAACCTTTCAAGTGAATATTGCGCACAATACACTAGATGCCACAGCGTAAAACGTATACACACCTCAATATAACACTCCGTTTACCATCATTTACTTGGGCAACAGTACCCTAAGTCCCTAACTAATGAATTGTTGAGTTCTAATTTCCTTTGGTTGTGCAGTAACACATGAATAGGAATTGAAACTGCTCATTAGCAATTTCTCCCCTCACCAGGTTTCCCCCACACCCTCAACAATTCAAGGCTCATCATAGTAACACAGCATTATCAATTTCCAGATCATTGAAAAATTGCTGGACTTAAGCCAAGTAGAATGAGGGTATTCATTTTCAAAATCCCACATTCAGAAAAACACCGAGTATTACAGCTTTACAACACCACACTACTCCAAGGAAGATTTTCAAGGAAGACAGAGAACATTGTTCCTGTTCTCAAAATGTCAGAAAATCCACACAAACCATCTCCAGAAAGCACTTCATCAATGGTACAAGCACAAGAGCAAAAAAGAAAAGAAGAAAAAAATGACACCAGGGCTATTCATCGTCTCATTTTACTGGATTCCAACTTATCAAAAAATTTTTTTTTACTGGATTCCAGATCCAAAACTTTCAGCCGGAGGTGGAGACAAAATGGATATATACTATAATATAGGTGAGTAATACGGAGTAGTAGATTCTTTGATCCCCATCATGGGCCCACAATTTCCAAAACCAATGCATTTCTGAGTATTCTTTTAGATATTCTTCGTGAGCAGATAGTATTTTAGTTCTTATTAGTTTGGTTTTTAAATACGCATCTTTTCCATCAAATTAAACTACTACTTTTCTTACACTAACTCATCATTTCCCATATGCAGTTTCAGCTAAATTCAGATTAGTCTTTACGAGGTAAACTAAACAGAGGAAATCAATCATCTGACAAACCATCACAAAAATCCAGACAATCCAACAAGATCATCAATCAAAACTCAACGAAAAGCATAAGTCCCGTTAACTACCATCAATTTGAATAAAATCCAACACAGATCTTATCAAATCTTGAAACCTGAAATAAGACAGATTCGAATCGACAACACAAGCCCTAGATTCTCGCAATAAGACAATGAGTGATAAAAAGGCGCTTACTATTCGGAATTCATGACAAAGTTTTTCACCGGCGTCGGAGCACGAATTGTCTCTCCTTACGCCGACGGCGATCGGCCAGGGATTGGATCGGCGACGGGAATTAGTGGACGAGAAGAGGGGTTTGTTTCCTGTTACGGCAGCGATCGCATGAGAATGAGACCAGATTCACCAGATGAAGATATTTTATTCTGGGGCGCGAAGATATACAACTGGCGGCCTGGCGGGCGACGCGTACGGTTTACCTGTCAAAAGGGGGGTGGGGTGGAAATATCGTGAGGTTGACTCCATGCATGGGATCACGTGCCCATTATCAAAAGATGATGAGCACCGCCGGCTTTAAAATACGACTCCGAATTCAAAAAATGTGTTACTAGACTTTTTGAAAGAATATTATTGCATGTATTTTTTGGTTGCAGGGTGGGTACCACGTGGTTTCCACTAGACGCATCCGAGTCGTCCATTTCGATTTTGGACGTTTCGGATTTGGAGAGAGAGTGGTGGGGTGAGAGGAGAGAATTTTTCAATCTGAGCTGTTCAATACACTTTTAAACGGTCCGAATGGACCACTTGGATAACAAGTGGGCACGACCACGTAGTATCCACCCGGTGCCCAAAAATTTCTCCTCGATACTAGTTAGTACTTCAATAAGCACAGATGTGAACGCATATGAAATAAGAATAGTTCATTCATGTGGTTCGAGCATATATGTGCCCGAATTGATGTACTCCTACATGAAATCAGAATCGTTCATTCATGTGGCCCAAGCGTATATGTACCCAGATTGGTATACGCGTGCACAGAGTTTCTATTATTTTAAGATGTATTTAGACGAACCTTTTTTTTGTGTATTATTGTCATTGTAATTTTGGGTGGTTTTTTGAATTTTTGTCAAATCGGTGTCAAATTTTCAGAAATAATCATTGTTGAAATTTAAAAATTGCAATATTATGACCAAAAAAGAGTCCACTAAGTTTCATGAAAACTAAGAAAAAAAAAAAGATAAAAGAAGAAGACAATTTTCATAGTTATATTTTGTTTGTCTTATTCGCACTTTTTAAATTTGTGTCCATACTTGTTCGTGTTGAGACAAACGACTCATTCCAAAACTTTTAATGAATAATTAAGCCAAAGACCATTAAACATCATTAATACTTACCGTCTTAAAGACAGTAATTTAGGCTAACGTCAAGAAACAACGAAAATGAATCCCAAGGTATCATTCACATATGAGTAGCAAATCAAACTAGCTGGGGGATTGTAGATTTCTAATTACCAGCCCAGTCACTATATCTATCCGAGTGTAATGCTACCGACAAAGATATATTCAAACATAGATTTGCTTTGAACTGTTCACTGCACGTAGGTTTCACATAATATACGTGGAATCTACACGCATCGAACGACTGCAAACACATTTGTGCCAGGAAGTCTCTGTCCAAAATCCGAATCTTTTTTGGTCTATCTAAACTTCGAAACCTCTTCTTGATGGAAGAAAACCCTTTATTGAATCCATTTCAAGAGCTTTAATTCCTTTCATTACACAAAAACAATGCAGAAATTACTAAAACTGGAATTCTCTCTCTATCTCTCTTTTTGGGTAAGGTAAAATTTTATAAAAACAAACCATATTACACAAGACAGGGCATACCCTTTGTCAAACAAAACCATACAAATGGACATCAATCAAAGCTTGAAAACAGAACATTATAAAACAAAGAAAAGGAACCAACAACAAAAAATTACATGCTATCAAAAACTTTAGCTGGCACATTCCACCGAGAACAAAGAGTCATGTTAGGGGCTGACTTCTTGACTCCTCGCCAAGAACTAACACATGCACGGATATCAGTTCGGACTGTGATCTCCAACTGTTGGACAGAGCTCCCAAAGCTTTTGAAAATTCTGCCATTCCTTTCACCCCAAATATGGTAAAGGAGAGCAGCCAAAGCAACCTTTGATAATGAGCACGAAAACTGTGGGCCATTGTTAACTTGAAACATCCGGTCCATGATTTGGGAGAAGAGCTTTAGAAATCAAAAAGACAGGAGAAGAGCTTTAGAGTTGCTGCCGCCTGGGGGAGGCTCTCCTCTCACCTCCTCCCCCGGGCCTCCTCCTCCTTTTCCCTCCTCTATCTAGCTCTCCTCCACCCTCTCTCTCTCCTCCCGCTTCTCCCATTTCCTCTCCCTCCCGTCTTCTTTCGATCAGTTTTTTTTTCTTATTCACAAAATGACCGGCAACGGCAGTAGCGAGTGTTATGAGTTGTATTTGTTTTTATCTGGGGCATTTTAGGCCTTCAGGTGTTGTTTGGGACTTCGTCCCTCAGGTTGTATTTTCCAACTTCTGGTTGGAAACCTTTCCCCTATCCCTAATAAATTGTTACTTTTGCCGATCAAAGAAAAAAAAACAGTGCAGAAATTTGGAGCCAACTAAAATTATGACATGAACACGCCTTCTTTTGCTAAAAGTGCTTGATGATTCTGGTGACATTTTCATGGCTGAACATTGGCCGGATTCACTGATGTCATCAAAATCAAAGTTAAAAAACACAAACAGAAAACCAATCAATACAAAATTTAGGAGACTAACTGGAAAACTAAAACATCTTTGCCAAGAATGGTAGCCAAAAAACAAAGACATCCATCAGGCGCTGATCTAGACATACCCTTCTCACAAAGCAGAAGTCACGCAGTGTTTTGGGGCGGACTTCGAGACTCTCCAAAATGTGAGATAGACGTGTCTGCTTGGTGCGCACGTACAAATTGTAAAATCTTGTCAACAATGAATCAATGAAGCTATGGGGAAACTCAAGAGGATTTCTTAGAGTTTGAGGAGGCTTTGTAACGTTTATGATCACATTGCATGTCTAGCTGGATCCAAATCCCCCAAGTCTATGCCTGCCAAAACGCCTGTTTGAGAACTGTCGGTGTCAAGTTCGCCTTCAAGTGTCAACCCTTCAAGTCTTGCAGCAACTGAATCCCCTCTGATTGGTACATCTATATCGGCATTTTGAAAAGGAAAAATTCGTATCAAGCTTGAAGGCACAACATGGAGTGCTCAAACTGGTTTTATGCGGCATTTTCGTGCTCAAATTTACATGAGCAAGAGAAACTCGACAGCATATTAGAGCAGCTTGAATGCGACTATTAAAAATGTTTTTTTGAAGCGAAATAATGGTCCGCATAAGTGTATTTCATGCTCTCAAATGCATGGCTAAATGCTAGCCAACGCGTAAACCAAATTTGGTAAAAACTTTGGCGGGTACCAAATTCTAGCGAGAGTCTCTTTTATCTCTTTGTGTCTCACCGGGGCCAAACAAAGCCATTCGGATGCCTTCCATGACCAAGAAATTTGCTTTTGAAATCTAAAGAAAGTTCCTTGAAGACAAAAGGATAGAGGCCAATAAGCAAAAGATCTTGGAAAAAACAACAGTCTAACTTGCTAATATGGCAGCAGAATACAAATGAATAAATGAGATACGGGTTTGAAATACAGTGCCCAATCTTATGCATATTAGATTGATCGGATTTTACATTGGATTATATAGCCAATACCATATTTTCAGCGTTTGAATGGAATGTATCCGAATAGCACTCCTCCTCTATTCTGACAGATTCGTAGCCCAGATACACATGTTTTGGGTTTGTGTTCCTAATTCGCCGTGGTGGAATATTCATTAGACAACCACTTTCACAGAACATTACAAAGACAATACGATGCAGAAATATAATACCGATAATTGACTCACAAATCACAACCATTGTCACGCAGAATTATAGAGCACCTTAAAAGGTAACCTTCCAACATGTCCCATATCTTGTAAAATATATATACAAAGAATTTGGATCCATCAAATAACATAAAGGGAAAAATTAGGCATTCTTTTTAATTTTTCAATTCTTGTTTTCCACAAAGTCCTTCCCAAAACTAGGTCGAGTTGATTGTCCTACATTTTAAAAAACAGAAATGCTAAGCGTACTGACTTAGAGGGTGGCTAACTTCTGAACGAAAAGTTAAAAGATTTGATCAAACACTTACACATATTCAATTGACTTGATTTTTTCAAGACTACTCGAAAAAGTATTTTAAATTCACTAATGGATCGGAACATTTGTGTCGGACCCCGGATTGGGCCCACATGACGTTTGTACACCGTCTGTGCCCACTTGGTCGGTACCAATAATCAGACTGTTTAAAAAAATAGTACTACCAACACAAAGTGTACAAATCCTAATAACACATGCAGTCGGAACCCATTGTGCATGCCCCACGTACATCTTACGATTCCAGACACATTATCCAGATTTGTGCATTTCTGTCTATGTCAGTAGCATCGCTCTTCGGTTTAAACTTTAAACTATACAAACCTGGTCCCGAAAAAAAACACACACACACATTGGAGAGAGGGAGAGAGTGGGATTACCGGGATTGGAAAAGAACCAGAGAACGAGGGCACAAAAAAGCAGGACGAAAGGTATGATGTGAACAACAGTCTCTCCGAACTTAATGCGGGACTTCTCTTTCTTATAAACCTCCGACATTGGTTCCAACACGGGCAGCTCATCGGCCTCCAACGACAGCGCTCTCAGAGCCGCCGACGCCTTCGACGACGACGAGGAGGAGGAGGACGGCGGCGACGAATGGTATTTTGAGTAGTCGTCCGAGACTCGGGGTGTGCTCGCCGATCGATGCATCTCTGTTTCTCGCTCTTCACTTCCGCGGAAAATAAGAGATCAAAATAGAGGGAGTGAGCGTCAGCGAGGGATCAGACGAAAAACCAGGATCTAGTTTTATCAAATGAAAAATAGAAATTGGAGACTGACAATGGTTGTCCAATTCAAAGCAGTGAGAAGTTTCGGCTTGGATTCTGGCGGGATCTGTTTCGTGTCTGGAAAATGTGTTGTTTTTTTGATGTTCAATGTGTGGGGAAGAGGCTTCTGGAATATTAAGTGACGGTGCTCTAAGAGTACATAATAATCACTCGTTTCTCGGCCTAATTAGAATTTACAACCACATTTCTACCATACGCCTTCGTTTGTTTCTACGTAAAATGTTTTCTGGTGAATTTTGTCAAAGAGAAAATTTCTGAGAATGTAGCATCACTCAAAATCATCAATACGTATGTGATTACGGTTGATTTTGAAGTTAGAGTGCTTGGACATTGTAACATATTGGGAATGAAAAGGTTGGGGCCTTGGCAGGAGAGATGAGGCTGTGAATGAAAAGGCTGATCGAGCATGTGGAATGAATTGGAAATCAAAAACAACTTATGTTTTTTCTGGGAGGAAAGCATTTTCATCTATATGACCAATAATATTTTACCTGATAAAACAATTTATTTTCCCCAATCAAAAAATTTTAAAATAGGTAAAATAACCAATAATATTTTACCCGGTAAAACAATTTACTGTATTTTCCCCAATCAAAAATTTTTAAAATAGGTAAAATAATTTACAGAAAAATATTTTATGTCAAAACAAACGGAGCCTACATCAGACATCTTGGTACATCAGTTTTTATCCACTTGTGAATAGATTTCTCAAAAGATGGGTCCTTGTGAATAATGTAAAGATACTTGGGTTTTTAATTTTATACACGAACCTTTTGCATTTTATGCGCAACCGAGTGTCCAGACTAGTTTCTAAACCCTGAACGCTGAAGTTAACAACCAAACAAATCTCCAATGGCTTAAATATTTAATGTTTGGTGATATTGTACGTATGTGCCATTTGCCTAGTTTTACATGTAGAAGCGGAGGCTCAAACTTGTTCCCGTAATTAGAAAACATCCTTTCTTGATTATGATCCTATTCAGCTCATTGAGGCAACAAAATTTAATTTCTACTCCTGAAATTAAGAAAATTATAAAAAGATCCTCAAAAACCATAAAGACACTAAAAAACAGTAACAAATTCTACACCCTAATCTATTATTGAAAATTGTGTAGCTACGCAGTCCCTTAATTTATTTTGCATATTTCATAAGGTAAAAAATCGAGCAGCTAGGCAATTTAACAATTACGTACTAGATTTCAGGAGGAATATATATATATATATATATATATATATATATATATATATATTTAACTTCTAAACTTCGCCAAAATACTAAAAATTAAAATATGTCGTTGAAAGCGGAGCGTTCGGTACGGTTTGATAAGTCTTTAACAGACACCAGACTTGAACCTTATTATGGTCATTTGCATCCTCCAACTATTATGGTTATTTGCAGGCCCCATCATGAAAGAAATAACTTGGTCAATTACCAATTCTGGGGTCAAAAATTTGGGTACGAACCTAAGCAAAAAAACGCTCACAAGAGGCGTTTAGCTGCCTGCCAACGAAGCTCACCTTCTTCAACCACCTTTACCAACTAACTAATGTGTGAAGTTCCAGATCACTACTCCCTTGAATAATTCTATAGTCGGAACCCCAAGAGCTTGGCTTAGTGGTGAAGACCCGGGATACAAAGATTTGTTCCCTCCCACGGTCTCAGGTCAAAACATTCTAGGTGTTATCAACTCATTAGGAACCAATCTACACAGAGCTTTGTTGTAGCTTTAATATATATTGAAACTCCCGCAAGGCCAGTGGCAGTGGAGTGGAGAAGTTTGGGATATGTTTGCTGGGTAGTGGAATTTGTCCCCACGATTAGTCAATGTGCACGTAAATTGGCTCGGGGACCTGAGTTATCAAAAAAAAATGTAGTTGCCCTTTCGTATAATCTAACTTGTTGAATTACGAAATGCACCTTAACCAAAACTTCACTCAAACTATTTAGAGACATATAAAAGAGGAAAGAGAGAAGTATTCATATTTGTTGCCCCACAATTTGGTATATATATTCCAGAGTTAGGTTATCTAATAATGAGCCTACGGCTGGTATAAATAACAAACATGAACAAAGGCCAACAAATCTCAGTTCTTTTCTTTCACGCCATTTCTCTGAGTGATGGCAAAGCAGTTTCAAGTCTGTATTCTTCTGGTGATCCTTGGCCTTGCTCTAACATGCAGAGCAACTTTGTACAACGTGGGCGACAGCGCTGGTTGGGATGTTAGTTCCGATCTGGATACGTGGCCGAAGGGCAAGACATTCGTCGTTGGCGATGTTTTGGGTGAGTATTTCGTTTACATTTCTCATATGGAAAACATATCCTTTGCCACAAAACTTGTACGCCAGCGCGACTTACCAAACAACCCCGACGAGTTTTCATGCTTTAACAGTGTTGTTGCATGCATGATAGCCTCATTTAAAATGCTTTTGAATGTTTTTGATCTATTGAATTTCTTTCTCTTGCAAGAGAGAGCGGGTAGTGTAGTCGTAAACGTTAACGTGAGAAGGCAAAAAAATTGCATTTTGATTTCATTGTAGCAGACAGAACATCGAACGCAATACTGATTTCATCATTCTGTTATGCTGCAGTGTTCCAATACGCGTCGTCCAACAGCGTGAGCGAGGTAACGAAACAAAGTTACCAGACGTGCAACACGACCAACGGAATACTACAATCCAGCAGCAATGGGAACTCATCGTTTCCCCTGACCTCGCCGGGGGACTGGTACTTCATCAGTGGCAACAACCTGTATTGCCTTGGTGGGATGAAGCTTCACGTCGTCGTCCAAAACAATCCGGCGGCAGCGCCCGCTCCTGCACCCGAATCGGCTGGGACCTCAGTTTCCACCAGCACACCTTCTTCCAAGACCAACACCGTGACATCTAGCTCCGTTCCTGTCTTCGTTCGCGGTGGGGTCAATTCTCTTGTGCCGGCTTTGATGGGTTTGGTGGCTAGTAGTATACTGTGTTTTGGGTAGTGTGAAGTTATGTGTGAAATGTGAGATCAAAACGCTGTTCTGTATTGTTCTGTTCTGTGAAATCGGCTTGTGGTTGTTGAGCTTATTCGTGCATCTTGCAGTGTAGAAATGTTTGGTTTTTCACTTGTAACTAGCACTGTGCCATGATTGTTGTTGATTCATTCTTCATGTTTGCACCAAAATCTTGCGATTGTGTTTTACTATATATGCATTAGATGCAATGATGATCCCGGGAAATGAAAAATCGTAACACGCGAAATACCGGTCATTACTTGTCTCTCATTCACCTAACAAAAGTGAGTCATCATGTCTCTCATTTGCTATATTTGTTGCTATGTAATTTGTTTGGAACACCATGCGAACAAAGCCACACAAGTCACATTACTTCGGAAATATTGAATAGTTACCGATATTTTATTGAAACCGCTGTATGGACGGTTCGGATTTTTATTCGAGCAATGGAGGGTTCATATTTGTATGGAGTCAGATTAATCCAAGCCGCCTGTGCCAAAATGGACCTCTGAACGCGAAACAATACACGGTATAGTGCGGGAAGCGACCTACAACACCCCGAATCCCAACACTAGATTCATGCCTCTCTCTTCTTCTTTTTTTCTATTAACTGGTTCGCTGAGTCAACTTACATGCACTCGACTAATTCCGAAGCTCTAAAACTAACAATGAAATCTCCCTCCCATTTCCAAGGGATTATTGTTTAATTTTCCGAGAAATCCCTTCCAAAAATAATTTTTCAAGGGAAATAATCTTCACATCCCAACAGCCGTGTTGGTTCTTCCCAGATAACTAACCTCACCACGTCACCTCACCCCCCACAAAGTCACAAAAATGCTCCTCCTCCGCACCACCACCCCCACCTCGTCCTCCTTTCACTCCTCTCTCCCTCTCCTCCTCATCGCCGCCTCTCACTCCTCATCTCTCTCTCTCCCCAAACTCTCCACCAATCCCCTTTTCACTCCTCTGCACACACCCACCAAAAAAATGAACCTGTTAGCCAAGCTCGAGTTCTCTACACGCTCCCCCACCGAACCCTCCGTGGACGCCTCCTCCTCCTCCTCCTCCCTTCCCCAGGGCCCCGACGAGGATATCCCGGCGCCGGGTCAGCAGTTCGCCCAATTCGGAGCCGGGTGTTTCTGGGGGGTAGAATTGGCATTTCAAAGGGTTTCAGGAGTGACTAAAACCGAAGTAGGGTATACTCAAGGGCTCCTTCACAATCCGACGTACGAGGATATCTGTTCGGGCACGACGAACCATTCAGAGGTTGTTAGGGTTCAGTATGATCCCAAGGAGGGCAGTTACGAGGCCTTGCTTGATGCGTTTTGGCAGAGGCATGACCCCACCACGCTTAATCGTCAGGTGGGTATTTGAATTTTTCTTGTTTTGTTTTATAAATTCTTGGATTTTGCGGGTTTTGGTGTGTTAAATTCTGATGGGTTTTGATTGGATTTCTGTCAAATTGCCCTGGCAGGCTTAATTGCCGACTGGTTTTTCAAATTTTAGGTCCCCAATAGCTCAGTTTTGTGGGTTTGGTTGTTGAATTTTGATAGGTTTTGATTGGTTTGCTGTTTTTTTTTGGTAAGTCGGTTTGCTGTTAAATTGCTCTTTGAAATTTAGCTTCAATAGCTGAATTTTGAGGTGATCAATTTTGATGGGTTTTGGTTGGATTGCTGTCAAATGGCATTAGCATGCTTAATAGTCGCCTGGGTATTCAAAGACTGTGCTTGCACTGGTGGAATTGCTTGTGTTTGGTTGATGGATTTGATACCTGAATTTTGTGGGTTTGGTTGGATTGCTCTAATTGAATTGGTTTTTTCCTCTTGTATATCTGCGGTAAGAAGTCATTGTATACGTAACTCGATGCTTGAATATGTAAGGCGTAATGGACAATATTTGGGTTTGAATTCAAGGACTTTTGTTGATTTCATTTGGTGTTGGGCGACTTTATTGTACTTGGCTTTCGAACTTTTGATGTGCTTTCGAACGTTTCTCTCATGAG
The DNA here is from genome assembly GCF_030253575.1 of Rhododendron vialii. NCBI lineage: Eukaryota > Viridiplantae > Streptophyta > Magnoliopsida > Ericales > Ericaceae > Rhododendron > Rhododendron vialii. The sequence goes on along the minus strand of NC_080565.1, from coordinate 37,904,759 downwards.
CTGTGGCTCTCACATAGCTTGATGTATAAATATTGGCACATGTGGTTACCTTCAGTCTTTAGCAAGAGTCGCATTCATAAATGTTGGGTTATGATTGTTGCCGGTTTATAGATTACCTTCTGCCGTCTGATAGTTTACCTTCTCATAAATTATGCCAAGTTTAGCTTATCCTGGGTTTGCCTCATGCTGGAGATAAGATCCAAGATGGTGTTGGGAGTAGTGCTTTTTCTTCCGTCGAGACCACTAGTTTGGTGATTCTTCTACATTTAGTAGCAAAGTGATTGCCACACTTTTGGGGTTCAAATGCACCAGGCCAGAAGAGTTGCTCTTCCCTAATACAAGCATAGGAGGGAACCTCTCAAATTTGCATATTGGGGATCTAGGGATTTATATATGGATACCACTTTCAAATTGTTCATGTATTTTTACTTCTAACAGCGACGTCCTTCAATTTTGAAGCTCTTCCAGTGAATATGTTTACAAACTAAGCAATAGCATCACTTATTCTTTTACCTAGTTTGTGTGAAAATATACATATACATAAGCATGAATCACCCTACAGGTAGTTTTAAGCCTTTATCTGTAGCTCTCTAACCTCAATTATCAGCAATAATTTGCAGACGGACAGAGGAAACTTAATCAACCATCAAATTCAGTGAGTATCGAGGGGACAAACCCATCCTAAGAATCAAAACTTAACCACACTAGAGAGAGTTCCTTTTTGGCCTCAAGCTTGGTTTGCTCCCCAAAACTGCTTTATGCGTGCCCCACCATATTGTCTTCTCTATATCTCTGATATATACAATTTGGTTTCTCTCTCTTCAGGGATGGTATAGTGCAACGGCCAAAGATAGTCTTCACATGGTGGATGTTGAACTCTTCTTTTGACTGTGATTTCATCGTCCAACTTTGTTGGATTCCTCTTAAGTGTCTTTCTCTGTACAGTTCGTGTATGATGAATGTCTGTCCAAACTTACACGGGATGGATTCAGCCATACAGGATAAAGCCAAGTGATGCTGGGCTGGGATACATCTTGAGGCATAGCTCAGGGAATATTTAACTGCTATACCCAATCTTCCATAGTGGAGAAACCTCACTACAATGAAAATGTTCTACGCAAACCAAACTGTACTCACCAGTAATCGGGTTGTGATTTCTGATTCCAAGTTGTTTGAACGGTGTATTCCCTAGACACAGATACATCCCAAATTCATAAGCTTGTCTTGATTAGTTGGATGTCGCATTAACGAGTTTGTCATATTCTTCAAAATGTCCCGATTCTTCCGGGATTTTTGTTGGCCATTTTTCTGAGCCATGCTTGTATGTTAGGCACCATCAGCTTACAAGGATTTCCCTAAGTTGCATGGTATTATCTTCACATTTGTCTATTAATGTCCTAAAGAGATTCTAATTATCTGGGATGGAACGCAGGTCTCCCATGACCAATCGACCTTATATGAGCTATATATGTCTATTTAAACGCTTCCAGAGGAATTGGCTTTCTTATTTATGCCTTTAAGTACATTACCATAAAGCTAAGTTTTAGTCCACATCCTAACAGTATTCATCCCTTTTGGCAGGGGAATGATGTTGGAACACAATATAGATCTGGGATATACTTCTACACACCTGAGCAAGAAAAGGCTGCACTGGAATCAAAAGACCGACATCAGAAGCTATTGAACAGAACCATTGTCACTGAGATTCTACCCGCGAAAAAGTTCTACCGAGCAGAGGATTACCACCAGCAATACCTTGAAAAGGGTGGCAGATTTGGTTTTAAGCAATCTGCTGATAAAGGCTGCAACGATCCGATACGATGCTATGGTTAAGTCTACATTGTTCCAAGGTGTGATCTCAAGTTAATATGTTTGTTTTTTGCTTTCTTGGTATTGACTGTTGTGGCTCTGGGTCTTAGTATATAGACTTGCTTAATAGAAACTGCTGAAGTATGTTCCTTCGAGTTCAAACGCAATCTTAATTACTGTATTTGAGATTAGCTTCGATTATAGAACTCCCTTTTCAGATTTTGGAATTAGAAAGTACAGTTCTCAACTGATGGATCATATAGCCATAGTGTTTGCTTTGTTTAACTGCATAGAAGATGTCCTTAATCCATTTTATTGGATTTTGGGAAGTCACTCCAAGGAAATGGCTTCAACCGATGCGAATAAAGTTGACTTTTGTCGATAATAAGAGAATTTGAATAACCAGCGTAATACTCCAAGGAGTGGAGCTGTTGGGTTGCCAATGTTTGCTTGAGCTGAACAACTAGTATCTGAATTATGTTATCAATCCCCTTTTCCTATATTGAAGAATAGAAACACTTTGTTGATCATTTGGTTTGGTTATTTCGGCAAGTGAATGAGGCGTTCCCATTTTCGTGTTACTATTGCGAGCTGCAGCTTTCAGTCTCTTATTCCTCCCCTCAGCAGTTGATATGTCATTTGGTAGGATGACCATTTCTACCCATCTGTTGCCAGCAGTAGGGCCTGTTGAGTAGAAAATTGTGCAAAATGAAACCATAGCTTGCTAAGTGAAATCGGAAACTGTTAAAGTTCAACTGATTAGACGTGGAAGTGAATATTTGAAATAGGGAGAGTCTAGTTTTCATAATGTAAACAGAGTAGTTTCCTTACATATCAATTATCAACTAGTTTTTGCTGTTAGGAGATTGCACAAGCGCGCGCCCACACAGAGAGAGAGAGAGAGAGAGAGAGAGTTGCAGTTTAATAGAAGAGGAAACTCTTATATTTCCTATTAGTAACGTACTAATACAAGCCAGTACAGTAGTACCCTACCTTATATGTATATATGTAGGAAAAACATAGATACTGCCAATACACCTTATATACTACATGGACTAGTCACTACATAGTTAAAATCATCATATTAGTTTCTTCAGCCATGGCTGTTCCCATCCTTATTAACCGATGGCAACCGGTTGCCATATCCACTCGGACTGCCCCTTCCACCACCACTACCACCCCCGGCACCACCAGAACCGGTCCCAGAACCATATCCGCCTCCACGAGCTCCACCGCTGCCTGTCCCATATCCATATCCAGAGCCCGATCCAGAGCCAGACCCAAAACCATACCCGAAACCCCTACCAAACCCGTTTGGAGACCTTCCTGACCCAGAACCATAACCCCACCCAGATCTCGGGCTTGAGCCCCATCCCCAACTGTAGTCCCAATTAGGGCCGTGGGCCGACCCACTGCCACTCTTTGGCGACTCCGGCGACTCCACCTTCTTGTCGCCGTTGCTGCCGCCATCACCGCGGTTGTTGGCCATCAAAGTAACGGATAGCAAGCAGAAAATAGTGAGAATGATATATATGTTGGGTTTCATGTTTTTTGTTTTCCCAAAGGTCTTCTGGATTTTTCTAGTACTCTATTTCGATGCTATATATAGTTGAATGGTGAGTGCTGTGGTAATTTATTGGGTGGTGGGGGTTTTTGGTGGGTTGATAATGAGGACCCGTGACTTTAACAGCCCCCGTGGGTTCACTCGTCGGGTGGATTGTCTAAATTGCCCAAACAAGATGACACCATGCCACCACCACCCCTTGCTTCCCACTACCGCCTCCCAACTATGGTAACACCAAATTACAGTTCAAACTGCATTTGATTAACCCAACTTTAGGCATTTTGACGTTGGTGGTTACGTGTTACTAATTGCAAATATAGTAAGAGTCGTAGTCTATATAGAGCTACTCCACGAGCTCCCTGTTTGTGAACTGTGGGGTTAGTTAGTCCTCGTAGTATTAGTCAAGATGCACGTTAGCAGTTTGTGAACTGTGGGGTTAGTTAGCCCTCGTAGTATTAGTCAAGGTGCACGTTAGAGCTACTGCACAAGCTCCATTATGCGAGAATGGGAGAGATATCAGTGGGGCATTCTGGGCATTTATCAACTTTTAGAGGGTAAAATAAAAAGGAAAAAAAAAAAGTTTCTACCGCTCAAAATAATAAAATAATAATTGCTTTCTTGTTGGACGTCCGCAAAAAGTGGCTTCAATGGTGGATGAATGGGACTTGTGACAATCCATTTTTATGAGATTGGAACAAACCCAATACCTCATGAAAGCTATGTGGTGTTGACACGTGTGCGTCACTGCCACCTGTACACATAGATGTGGCACCTACCTAACCATGTGGGCCAAGTGAATTTGAAGGACATTTCGGTAATCATGGGTGGAAGATCTTCAACAACCTTAACATGTGTACGGTTTTAAAACATCATTCCCGGGGGCAGAAACTACATGTAAGGGTGCGGTGTCAGGCACCCGTTTTGGCTATTACCCTTGCATATATGTGTATTTATTGAATTACTGTAGTCAATGACGGAATCAAAATTTCGTAAATACGATGGTCGAATTATAAACAACAAGATTTTGAAATTTCAAGGCTCGAAAATCCAATCTATATAATATAACTGGAAAGTTTTTGAATTCGTATATTTTGGATAGATTGATGCATATTTTTTAAACGGCTAAGATTTATGGATACAAAACCTAGCGATATACTTATTTGGAAGCCATTCTTACTACTACTACAATGCCACATTAATTTTCGGCCATGCAGTTAAATGTGCCACATTTTCGGCCACAATTTCAGGATGGAATTATACAAGGCTTACAATAAAGCTACGCCCACCGCATGGGCCAGCTCTCGCACACCGTGCTGGGCCTGTTCCGGCCACCGTATGGGTGATTCGAGCCGTTTAATAATTTAAAAAAAAAATTCGAGTGGGCCATGTGAGAAATCAGCTCAATCCAATAAGTATATGTGCTCGATTCAAGCTTTCCTCAACTGCAAAATAAAAAAACCCACTTTTTCAATTTTTTTCGATTTTTCAGTGAAATGAAGCTTGGATAGAACATCTAAGCACATCGGATCAAGCTTATTTCTCACTCGACCTACTCGGTTTTTTTTACTCCCTCCGTCCATTATTTAGAGTCCAGTATTCCATTTTGGGCTGTCCCTTAATAAGTGTCCATTTTGTAAAGTTAGTGGGTAAAAGTTGGTGCATTGTCTATTTTGTCCCTAAAAGTATATTACATTTTAAAAAGTTAGTGAGTAAAAGTGTAATGATGATGGGTAAGTAGGAAAAATGGAGGAAAAATTTGATGTAAAAGGTATAATGATGATGTCTTTTTAATAAGTTGGAGTTACGAAGAAGGACACTTAAAAAGAGACGGATGGAGTATTTAAATTATTTAACGGCTCGGATCACCCGTACGGTGGCCATAGAGAGCTCGATGGATGGCCCATACGGTGGGCGTAGTCCGACTAATGATGCATACTACCATAACAGGGAAGATTATCCCACGATTTCGGCTCCTATTTAGGCGTTAGGTAAAATATCCATATAAGAGCATGTACACCAGTACATAGCCAAAAATGCTGGTGAACAGTACACTTTTTTCATTTTACCTACTCATATCTTTTTCAACACTACACCAATATTATATATTTTACCTATTCTCTAATAAAATACTATTTCTTTTTCTTTTCCCTTTTTCGAATAGAGGAGAGGGGGGGAAAGTTTAGGAGATAATAGTATATGACACCTTCTTCCCGAAAGTCAGAGGTTTTTGGCATGGACCTATCCCTCCTTAGACTGGTCCAATAAACTTAGCATTTTGCTTAATGTGAATTACGGGCCTCATATTCAATTGAGGTGAGTATTTTTTTTTTTTGGATTGGAGGGGTTTTCTTTTTTTTTTTTTTTTTATAAGCAACATTTTTTTATTAAAACTCAACAAATGGTACCTCATGGTAACTAGAGGGTACATCTGGTTGACATTATCTGCTCCGTATCATAATGTCATTCATATGGGTTCATTGAAATCCTAGTCAGAGTGTTATTTTTTATATGACAGCTTCTTCCTGGAAGTTAGAGGTTTTTGGCATGGACCTGTCCCTTCTTGGACTTGTCCAATAAGCTTAGCATTTTGCTTAATGTGGATTACAGGCCTCATATTCAATTGAGGTGAGTATTATTTTTTTTTGGATTGGAGGGTTTTCTTTTCTTTTTCTTTTTTTTGATAAGCAACAAATTTTTATTAGAACTCAACAAGGGGTACATCTTGGTAACCATAGGGTACATCTGGTTGACATTTTCTGCTCCGTTTCCGACTATCATTTATATGGGTTCATTGAAATACTGGCCAGAGGGTTATTATTTATATGACAGCTTCTTCCCGAAAGTCAGAGGTTTTTGACATGGACCTATCACTCCTTAGACTGGTCCAATAAGCTTAGCATTTTGTTTAATGTGAATTACGGGCCTCATATTCAGTTGAGGTGACTAATATTTTTTTGGGATTGGAGGGTTTTCTTTCTTTTTTTCTTTTGATAAGGAAATTTTTTTTATTGGAACTCGACAAAGTGTACATCAAGGTAATAAGAGAATACATCTCTTTGACATTATCTGCTCCATTTCCGACTGTCATTTATATGGGTTCATTGAAATCCTGGCCAGAGGATTATTTTTTATATGACACCTTCTTTCCGGAAGTTAGAGGTTTTTGGCATGGACCTGTCCCTCTCCTTAGACTGGGCATGGACCTGTCCCTCTCCTTAGATTGGTCCAATAAACTTAGCTTTTTGCTTAATGTGAATTACGGGCCTCATATTTAGTTGAGGTGATTTTTTTTTTCTCATGCTAATGCTAAGTGAACCAGTCTTCCAAGGATCATTTCTTTCCTTATTTGTGTGATATTTTTTTCTCATGCGACAACTTTGATGTGTGTGTTAAATTATCAGTTAGTCACTAGCAAACCTTAGTTATAGACCTTCATCAAAGCACCGTTATGCATGAATTTAATTTATGTAGAAGTTCTTTGTTTTTTTGTGATTATGATTCAATTTACAAACCTTAGTTATAGACCTTCATCAAAGCACTGTTATGCATGAATTTAATTTATGTAGAAGTTCTTTGTTTTTTTGTGATTATGATCCAATTTATAAAACGAGATTGGTTGGTATTAACTTATGTTTATCAAGAGTATTTGTAGACACTCCATTCTGGTCTGTCCAGATAACGCTATTTTACGGTATTTTATTTCCCCGATGATGAAACGGATCAAGAACACCCAGGAAATGTTAGTATGTTTGAGCTTTGAGCATTTTTAAACCCTTTCAGATCCCTTTCAAACTCTCTAAACCAGAACCAAAAGGCCTCAACAAAACCCAACTTGCATACGCCGGTAATCAACTGGCGTGCGCCGGTCCTCTGCCACGTGTCAGTCATCGGTCAACTTTGACCGTTGACCAAGCAAGAACTGGAGTACGCCAGTTATTAACTGGAGTACGCCAGTCAAACTTCCGGTCAAACTTGTGTTTTTAAGCATGCAGAAGCCATGGGGTAGGGGTCTACAGCACTTGGGAACCTTCCAATCCATTGAAAAAGCATTCTCCGCCGGGGGACATTTCTTACACTCCCATCCCATCACCTTTTCCTCTCATCCAATGAGAAGCAAACCTTAAGGGCTAAGGCACCAGTCCCTTTGACTGGCCTTAGCCCCTCTCTCTCCCTCTTCCCCTATATATAACCCCATATACTTCCATTTGAAAGGGTTACAAAAAAAAAAAGAGTTCCAAAGTCTCTTTCTCTATCTCTCTCCCTTGGTCTCTTGCTTTCTCTTCTTTCATCACTTGAAAGAGTAAGCAAGCAGCCCCTTTCATACATCATCCAAGCCCAAACATTCATCATCCATCCCTCAAACCTCAAGCTCAAGCTCAAAACACACCATCAAACTCAAAAGCAAAAGGTATACACCTTTGAACTGTTTTCCTGTTCTGATCTCTGAGGGGCGCTGACAAGGTCAAGGCTGGTAATCAATACCAGTTCTGGCCCTAAAGCTGTTAAGGTTTCAAAAACAAAAAAATCGTTTCTGACTAGAATCGGCGTGCGCCGGTCATAAGCCCGCGTACGCCGGTCCGTGGCAGTACGTACAGTTTTTAAATTTGATCTGTCTGGGATCTGTCTGGAACTGGCGTACTCCAGTTCGGAGCCCTTCGGAACTGGCGTACTCCAGTTGTGAAATAGGGTCCAGATCTTTGTTTTATGCTCTTTTTCCTGTCTATTCATCATCTTATTGCATGCTAAAAACTAGTTTACAGCTCTCTATATATAGAACTGTTTAGTTGTAGCATTCAATATTTGTTCATATCTATTTTAGATAGCCTCTGGGATGCTTTCTGGTCATGTTTCAGAGCCCAGATGATGCAAAGCCAAGCACTGGGTAAGGGGTATAACTGGCGTACGGTCTCATACGACGGGCGTACGGTAGTTATGCCAAGATCCAGTGGCTGGCCCTTGCATCTTAGCTTAGTCTTGTCCCCTTTTGCGTTCTCACACTGTTTATGGGGTGTTCCGTTTATTTTCATGGCTTAAAGCCATTTCATCTGTCTGTAATTATATAGCTGCTGATACATTGACTGCGTGGTTTGTCCTGGGTGTGCACTGGTCCTTTCCAGAGCCCAGAGGGTTGAAAATAAGAGCTGTGGGTTTAGGCTTACTGGAGTACGCCAGTCTATGCGTGGCGTGCGCAGGTGAAGCCTGCATGCAGTGGTTTGGCCAGTGCACGCAGACCTCTTCGTGCGCATGTCATTCCGGATTAGTGTTAACCAGTCTGTTTAAAACGCTCACAGAAGTCTGTTTTCAATCTATAATATTTCAATAAGCATCCATATCATTGTTGTCACATAACTGCAACTTGTCACAGTTTTAATCCCCATTAACTGTTCCCCCGCCCTAATTGGCTAAAGAAATGATCAATGAGAGAAAAATGCAGAAGTTTTATCAAAATGCCTGAGTAGAGACCGATCTTCGGATTGGGCGAGAGGGGTGCCATAAAACCCTTCCCCTCTCGTAACCTGGCTCCCGAACCTCAGATATCGAAGGTAATGACGGACCAGTCTACGCCTTTTCAAAAATCAAACGAACGTAGCAAACGTTTTCGAGTTCGGTTCCTTGAGTGTTTTCACCGCTAAAACCCGAGTGGCGACTCTGAATCGAAGCGTTTCGCCGCGCTTTTCAAAAAGGGGCCGCGCCCAATCTTTTAAAATGGACCCAATCGAGCATTTTTGGGGCGCGTGCCCACAGTATTATAATTTAGTTTTTCTCTGTTATTATATATCATCCCTTAAACAAATGAGTTGGCGTACTAACTGGGCTTCTGTAGACATATCATTCTTTTTTAGGATTGGGATCGAGAAGCCTCGAAGCTCAAAATGATCAATATGCTTGAAGATTTTGTCTTGACATGTTTCATGTTTTTTTTAAGATGTCTACTCGAGGCATGCATATCCATTTATGTATATCGTTTTTTATTTTAATCAGTGTTTTGGATGGTGTTTTTTTATTTGATCGAGTTTTATGCATTTGAGTTTGTTCTATGCATCTTACTTGGTTAAATTTGCTGTTCAGTATTTATTTGCGTGTGCTAAATGTTCGAGCCGTGCCTTCAGGCACAGGCATTCGCTAGTAGTTATATAGGTTTAGGTTTTAAGGGAGGTTTTTTGGATAATAAGTTGTAAAGCCCGGTTTCTAAAAATGCACTTATGTGACTCTAATTAGGTTACAATATTTTTTTTAAAAATAAATAAGTGATTACGGTTAAGGAAATATTTTCAGTCGACGTTTTTAGAACATGAGGATAGCATGATATAATTTTAGGGGTTCAATACTTTTCTTTAGAAAGCGAACTACACCTTAATGATCTACACATTTTAATTAGTCTACGTTGTAATATTTTTTGAGTTCGGAACTCGGACATGAATAATTGAATCAGAATAAATTTTAGTAAATAGCAAAATTAAGTTTAGTAAACCATTTACCCTAGTACCACGTATCCAAGCTAGGAAGTCCAACTGTTACAAGTGACCAAATATCCCCTAAGGTAAGGATGAATCATCAGTATATTTCACCTCTTAAAATAACTAATAGCCATATATGCTGTTAATTGCCAAAGAAATAGGAAAAAAGAAAGAGAGATAAAACGGTAGAAAGGAATTGGAGGCGAACTGGCGAAGTGCCCTTTCCTTCCAATTCGACCGTACATCTTTCCGCACCACCGCTTGCCGTTCAAGAAATTCTTTGGGTAAATTCCTCTTTCCTCTTCTCTCTCTTTTCCCTACGCAGACCACCGCACGCGGCCGCGGTCCTGGCGGACTTTCCCATTCCGTTTTCCCCTTTTTCTGCGGCCAAAACCAGGAGTAGGAATAGCAACGGCACCGCCGCTGCTGTTCGAGAAGTATGCTGCGTATCTTTGCATCTAGTATAAAATTATAATGTGTGTGTGTGAATCAAAAGGGAGGAATCAGTGGATGTATATATATGTATTAGTTTGTAAATCACCTAATTAGTAAATAAAGTGTGGTTCCTCTATTTAAATTCAATTACATCAGTAGATTGAAAGAACTTTCAAGCAATTACAATTTCAATTAGTAAGAGCTTACCGGTTCTATAAAAATGCAGATAACTTAATTGCTAAACAAAGTCTAGTTCTCTGGGTAACTTGATTAAGAATAGCAGACCCATAATCCCGAACCTTTTCTGTAGTAGTAGGCTGACTCACAATCGAGAAGGTCTAAAAATATTTCGATTACAGTTTTGAACGCGTTGTGACACAAAGTAATTGCAATAGGTTGGTTCGAGGGATAAGTACAAGAACAAACCAAGTCTTTAGCGTAGCACCCAAGAATTCAAAGGTGGAAGTATTGTGTGAAGTGAGGTGATGCGTGTAAAGTGGCTGCTACTTCTTTTTGGTAAGTTGCGCATACTTTAGTTACATGTATTTTCTAAAATTTTGGAATGAGATGTTGTTGCTTGATTTTGCTGAAAAATATGGAATTTGAACTTCCTATTTGGTTTAATTGATGTTAATGCATGCGATGGCTGATTTATAAATCTTTTGAGTCTCAGTTAAATTAGACCACGACAATATGTTTTGGAAACTTGATTCTTACTGGTTGCTAGTACATGCTCATGATAATATGATTCATTCAAACGGTGTCCCGAGCGCTAGGGGACGGGTAAAGATACTAGTGGCGTGAAGTAATAAGGTAGGAGATGTAGCCAGGCATCACCGGGTAATGATATCTTACCACTTTTCAATGGGGTCGCTCCCCAACCGATTGGCAAAAATACCATTGAATGCTATTATCGCTCAAAAGTGCAAAAGTTGAAAGAAAAATGAAATGAAAAGGGTCCATCTCTTGGACTGAAGAAATGAGCTTTCGGACAAAAATGCATGTACTGGATGGTCAACGAAATATTTGAAATGTTGCTTTGAACTATTTTATAATGTGGGGTATTTCCATGGTCAAACTTGTAACCTTGGTATACGTTTCTCACCCGAGCTTCGGCTTATGAAAACTTTTTCCAATTTTTTAGGTTAAGGTAGATAGCAAGTTGTGGACTGAATGAGGTTCTAGAATAACCGTGGAGAATCAAGTGGTGTCTAATGGTTTGTATTTATTATACTTATACACTTAGAAGCTCTGGGATTATCTTATTTATTCTACGCTTCCGCATTCTTTGTTTATATGGTTTTAATTGGCAATGATGCGAGAAATCCCTAAACTAGAATATGACCAGGCCTTTGGCGGCTTAACACCCGCTTGGCCGGTCATGACTTCCAAGGTAGATTTTGGGTCGTGACAGAAGTAGAGAAAGATAGAAAAAAAAATGAGATTAATAATTAAAAGAAAATTTATGGAATACTGTGCACAAAGAGAGAAATTGGGTTTTTGAGACCCGAAGCGAACACATTCTTAAAGTATTTAAATGTCTATATAATACTAAATGCAAAATACAATATCCAAGTTTTCTTAACAAATAAAATAAGCAACTATTATTAATATTAAAATTTGGAGAAAAAAAAAACCCCGCAACGCCACCCCCCGTATGCTCCTACATAGTTCCATCTTTGATTGAAGTAGTGAAATTGTATTTTATTGGCACCGTCTTTGATTGAAGTAGTGAAATTGTATTTTATTGGCACCCTTGCAGAGGCCCAAATCCCGTAAATGCACTAGCGTAATAAGATTCTTGATTGAACTTTTAATTGTCGGCACCCCTATTCGAAAATCTTGATTCCGCCAAAGATCAATCCATGACATGGGAGCAGTAGTGGTTGCATAAGGCATTGAGTCATGGTCAAAATTGGAAGAAAGTGAAACTTCCGATAAAAACACAAATGAAACTGGAGACGAAAGTTTGAGTTCGCAGTTTCAACATGTGTGAAATGCCACAAGCGTCACAACGTAGGTCCCATCACGCTCAATTTCACATGAGCCCAGCTCACGTTGGGCATCAGCTAATACAGGACCCATAGCCATGTGAACCATTAGCTTCACGTGAGTTGGGTAAGCCTCCAAAATGTCCAAAAAGTAGGGCCTCCACTTGTTTTGAGTACTGTTATTATACAGCCCATTTTTAAACTCAAGAATACATTTTACACTTAATGCTTAATGGCCCAGTAAAAATGAAATAAGGAAAGGAGGAAAAAACAAAACAAAAAGGAGGAATAAAAAGTCACGGAATCGCTGCAGATCTCTGGGGCCCTTCAAGGTTGAAGTTGATCAAGTCTTATCTTCCCTCAACTGTGTCACAATAAAGGTTAAATGGACTGGCCATCCAATCTATTGAGAATGAAATGGCAGAGGAGATTGATTGTGAGGGCATAATCAGTACTTTTGATTGATTGTGAGGGCATAATCAGTACTTTTGTTGCTAAAACCGCAAGAAGAGTGATTTTTAAGTAAAGATAATAATGCTTTTGAAATATTGTGGTATATTGTATCTTTTGTGGGGTTTTCCGCATTGAATACATACATGTATTTTTTATTTGACAAGAATACATACATGTATTTGGTTTTGAAAAGTTCATTTATTGACTTTTTATTGGATTTTCATTTACAATTACTAAGGGTCTCATTTTCGAAAATCGTCTTAAACCTCTAAAATCTCAGAACCGGCCCTGAAAGCTTATGTGTGTAGAATAGGCCCCCTCCTCAAGTTGGACCCAAACTCATTAAATTCAACACAGAATGAGTGAGTTCGCACTGCCCGAGTGGGCGAGTACGTTCACATGCCTTCTGATCTCCACACCATCGCGCGCCAGTGGAGAACTGTCCCCTTGAGGTACAGTTGGGGGGTAATGGCATTTGATGCAAATATTTCTTTGGAGATCCATATGAGTGCACTGCACTTCCATCCAGCTCTAAAAGTCTGGAAACTACTCCAGTAAGGATTAACTAGCCGGCAAGTTATCATTATTGAGAGATCTATTTTCATTTGTCCAAATCATTATTCATTATTGAGAGATCAACGACTCGGTTGAAGTACCCTCTTTCTAAGGTGACGTATTGGGCAACCCCAAGGTGATGTATTGGGTTTTAGTGGACCGGTTGCTATCGTAGGCCAAGTCCTACGGCCACATTGTCTGGTTATAAAAACATTCACATTGTAATAAATAAATAATTGTGAATAAGTAAATTTAACAACAATACTAAAAAAACACTTAACATTGTAGAGAAATTTTCAAGTGAAGGATCTCTCATTTTGTTAAAATGGGGGACTTTCATTTTCCGATCAAAATTTGAAAATCCGAACCGTTTAATATGTGCAGAACGTAATTTTAAGGATCCCCGTGAGAAATCAGCAAAAAAAATGACAGGGAAGGGCGTCATCCGAGCAGTTTTTTTTAACTGTTCAATGAAAACTGCTCGGATGAAGCCCTTTCCGGTCATTTTTTTTTGCTGATTTCTCATGTAGACCCTTAAAATCACGTTCTGATCACTTTGAGCGACTCGGATCATCAAAATTCCATCGGGAAGGAGAGTCCAGCATTTTAATAAAATGAGGAATCCCTCACCGGAACCTAACTCTAACATTGTAATAAACAAAGTTACAAATCTTTTAGCAAATAACCAAATTTCACAACCAAACTTAAGAACATCCACAATATAATAATCAAAATTAGATGACCAAAAATTGTCAAATCATCTTTTGATTATTCATTTAGAAGTTGCTAAAATTTGCAATGTCAAGTCCTATTTGTTTACTTTTTGCCCATAATCAAAATGAGTTGGCAATAATTTAAATCTAACGGTCAATTTTTTTCTTTCAATTTAATGGTCTATATTGAATGGCATTTTAATAAAACAAATAAAAGTGGAGAACATTTATTAAGATTCATAAAGTGATCAAGATTATTAAATGCACAATTATTAAGATTCATAAAGTGATCAAGATTATTAAATGCACAAACATTTGCCAAAGTGAAAAGTGAATTTCCCCTACTAATAAAGCACTTGCTTTATGGAAAGTAAATTTTACTTTCCCATGATATGTGTACTTTATTGAGAAATCCAAAATACAATAAATTTAATTATTGCCATAAGATTGCTAGTTTTGATTATCCAAAGACTAAAATTTGATCGGTTACTAAGTTTGATTATTACAATATAAATATTTTTTAGAACACACATTGCTAACTTTAACAACTTTTTGATTTTGATTATTACATTGTGAATGCTCTAACAACTTTTACCAATAACCAAAACTCAATAACCAGACTCAATTAACAAAACTCAAAACTCAAAACGCAATACACAACACATTGAAATCATCTCATCGAGAGAAAAAATTTGGGGTGATCAAGTGTGATTAAAAGTCGTTTGCGATTGAACAAATGTGCATTATATATTATGAAATTTTTTTTGGTTAGAAATGTAAAAATAAAGAATGTTAAGTTTAATTATGAACTAAATAGATAATCAAATACTGACGTAACACATTTTGATTATTGATTTTGATTATTATCATTGCAAATGCTCTAAGGCCTAATAAGTACTCATCTTTATATCACGAATCTAGGAAACAGTAGACCACTTGAAAAATTCCAGCGACAGCAGTTGACCTTCAAACATGATGCACCCCAATACAGCTCGCCGAGTCCAACATATGGAACCACCGACCAACCCAGACTAAGTATACCAAATAATATTACTTTCGTTCACCGTTTCCCTTGCAAGAATTTAGGCCATTTCATTAACCTGTTACCCTTTATGCTGAGAACGAATGCCAGACTGGAGACAGAAGACAAACATGCTAACCTAACATCGAGAACAAGATGCATAAGTTAGCTGACTAAACAGCAACGCTGCATTCACAAGAAACATAATCTCATTAAATCTGTGAACCACAACTAGCTAGCTCAGTTACTCTTTCCATCACATGCCATAACCATTTATGTGATGTGAAGAAGAATACTGTTATTAGTAGGATAATCAAGTCAACTGCCAGCTCAAGCAATAAGGATGTGTAACTCTCTTCTTTTTTTTAAAGTAGGATGTGGGATTCAACAAAAACTTTTTTTTTAATCATGCTCCCAATGAAAAGTCATGCAAAAGGAAATATACAAGATCTTAAGATGTAATGGCGTTTGGAGGCGGATTTGTGAAGATGGCGCACAAAACCCGTACTATGAAGCCATCATTTTCCTGAGAAAATCCACAGGGAAAATTTGTTGTGTAGGGCTTTGATGACAGGGCATCCTGCAGAAAACCTACAGGATATTTTTAGAGCCATAGAAATTGGAAAGAGCTCTCCCCTCTCTATTCATCGAGCCCTTTGTAATCCAAATTTCTCTGAAAACAAATAGAAAGAAACATTAAGAACCCTAAATGGCAGTCAAAAACCCCAGACGAATTAACCAGGATCTTGAGATATTCAAAGAAATAGATATGAAGCACCCCAAGCAATTGTACGCCAATGCAACTTAAGAGGTACTTAAAACAAAGCAAGTAAAAAGATTTTGTCAAAGAGACTGGTAACTCTATATCAGAAAAATAGTATTCTCATCGGCAACTTCGAAAAGTTGAGTTCGATGGTGTCTTTGGATTATTCCTCTCTTCATCGCCTCATGATGCTCTCCTTGCAATCCAGAATGAAAAGGGCGCGGAAGCTACCATTCTAGAATGCAATTATGCAAGCAATTAACAAGCAAACCAAAAGTGGAATGCTTACTAAATAACATGATTTAGTATAATACCTTTGAGATAATCACAGTTGAAGTGCCTACAAAACTAATACAACCAAATCTCTCAAACTAAAAATACATAATAGGCAGCATAGTAACTAAATTAATCAAATCAAATCTTAAACTAAGAAATACATAATAGGCAGGCTTCTAAAACCAAAATCATTTGTATTGTAATAAGATTCAGAAGCAAAGGTTTAGCATCAATCGACATACAATGCCTCAGATCAAGTGTTGGATTTAACCTAATATTGCATCATCATCATCTGTATTACAATCAGCAGAGTGACTTCATAAAACAAGGAAATTTTTTTGATTATTCTGGTAAGCAATATTCAGCCAAAAATTACCAAAAACTTAGGAAAAAAAAAAAAAAAAGCAAGTAAGGCAGGCTTTGTTTCGCTACGGTTTTTATATTTTAAGTACAGTACTTATTTCTCCCACGGGACAGGTCATTTCTCACAATACATTACCTTTAATTCAAAAAATAAGTAGAACACATCCTAAAAGTCATAGGTTCGATTCTGCCAGCATTATTCCTCAAACTTCACAGTTAACAGTCAATAAGAGGGAGCTTTTTATCCTCATCGCAACCTCTATTCCCCAAAGCATAAACGAAAGCTATACGTACAAATCGATATGAACATCGGTAATATACAAGGTAAACCACATCTAAACTATATATATATATATATATATATATATATATAGAGAGAGAGAGAGAGAGTCGCTCAGTTCAGCGGGGTTGTCGACACGCAAATTTCCCTAACAGAGAAACCTGCAATACGGTCTGTTGAGCTTGAATTTTATGGAGTCATCATTGCGATCTCTCTCGAGTGCCAACAACAAAACGGAGAAATCATAACAAAAGAACAGAAGAAAAAACCCTAGCTTTGCGATCTCTCTCGAGTTTCAACAAGAGAACGCAGAAATGGTGTAGCACAAAAACGGAAGAAAAGAAAGAAACCCTAGGAAAGATTATTGGTTGCTAAGTATTTATACGGCCTAAGTTAGGGTTTATGAGCGTAGAGGGTGTGTTTGGGAAGCGGGGGGTCGTTGGACCGGTGTTTGGTGCGGGTACTTCTCTCGCGTCGGGTCAAGATCACACGATCCCGAAATTTGAACGAGGAATTAGAAGATTGAATCGAACACCTATACGTATCGGATTGAGTATATTTCTTGCGGACACACCCAAAAAAATATTTTAAAATTATTGAACGTCTCGGATCATCCGTGAGGAATTCAAAGTTGACCCTGTGTGACGGTCGGTACACCGTTAATAGATGTCTTTCGCATTTCGCAGCAAACCGTCTACTTGGAACAAGAGGAAAACGAGACAAGGGATGGATAAATTAGAATTTTCTCCTCTTATTTGATTTTAAAAAAGAGAAAAAAAATAGTTAAATAAAGTTTGAAAATGTTAAACTTCCTCTTTACATTTCTTCCAACATTTTTCTTCTTAATTATCTTCTCTTTCCTTCTTTTCCACAACTTCCAAATGAACCGTAACAATTCAAACATAAAAATTACTAGGAGTAACTTTTATCTCCCCTTTCCTTATTTTCCTCACCTTCCAAACGAACCGAAACAATTCAAACATAAAAAATACTAGCCCAAGAAATTGACTTGATGGTCACTCTCATGGGATCGGTTTATACAGAACTTAGTTCCAGTTTCAATCAAACTCTTCGCTAATAGACTATGGGATAGGATCTCCTTGGTTAGTCGAGGTGCATTTTCCATGATCAGTCGAGGTGTGCAATTCCCATGACTAGTCGAGATGTGCAAAAAGCTAACTCAAAACAACATGAGTTATAGGGGGGGAATACCTCATAACGGGAAACATACAGAGAATGCCCATTACTCTCCTTTGGACTATGTTGCAGCACTTGCATTATATTTGCTAAAGATGCTGGCTCTAGAACTCCACAATGATAACAAGTACAAAGTTTTTTATACGATTTGAATGTTCAGACAAACTTGTGCACAACTTAATTGATCTCACGACCCAAAAGGCAACGACAAGTAGCATATTGTGATCACGTATCCATAATTCAAGATGTTTTGATTCTGAAGGGAGAAAGGACACGATAAAGACTTGTCATCTCATTCTTAGCAGACGCTGATAGCAATCTTTTCTTCCATCGAAAGCAGGGAGATTATTATCAGACCAATACAAGCTGTTCATATTTACATGCAGGAAAAAAAAAAAAAAAATCCCTGGCCAAACCATAAGGGGATTCTAAAATACATCAGCTATTTTCTTCAACATTTGTTCCATGTAGGACAGTATTAGTTGAAATAATGGAGGACCCAGAATAATGGAGGACCCAAAATTGAATGAGGACCAAGTCTCTAGGATCTGAAAATGTTAGACTGCAACCGGAAGGATGGAAAATACCGATCGCTCCCTCCGGTTGAGATATCGATATAATGGTACCAGAACTCGGCTGCTCTGGCAACAAATTGGAAATGAAGGAAACCAATTGAAAATGGTGAATAAGCAACTGTGAAAAAGAGGTGCTCAGAGTCCAGGAATGGATTCAAGATTGTATTTCTCAGAAGCTGAAGTTTCAGCATCTCGGTTGTCTTGTAATTTTGTCTTTTTCATGGCATCCAAGGCTTGTAAGTACGAGTAAGAAGCACTTCGATTTGAAGTAGTGCCTGGATTGCTGATTCTGCTGGCAAGGAAGCGCCGGATCAAGCCTCTGAGAAATGGAGCCATGGTATCTGGTTCATGTTCTAAATAGTACATTATTCCCCCCATGCATGCACAGAATAGGGCCACCTACAAAGCAAGGAAATGAACAATTAAGGCATTTTCCCTTTCTCGTGCTGTAGGGGACAATTTTAGGGAATGAACAGTACCCAAGATTAAACTAAATAAAATAGCAACTCCAATCTTTGTGAATTTTGGCACAAATCAAAAGCTACATTATATCGAATGGACATCGGGTGTAAGTGCATATCTACATGTCGGATTCATCTAATTCCATTCTTAAGATACATAGACAGAGCAATATATATATATATATCGCTAGTATGATTACGTTGTTTAAAGAGTAAAATGTGGTCAGTGGTCACAATGTGTTATCGAGCATTTCATCCACATTGTCAGAGTTTTTCTTATTATTATATCTGATAAACCTGAATTACCTGGTATCATATTTGGTGGATATCCTATTACACATGTCAGATACACCTCCCATAGTGGATGGCCTGCCTTTGACTGGAGCAGGAAGGGGATTAGTCGAGGTGCACGTAAGCTGGCTTAGACAACCCGACCGTTGAACCAAAAAAAAAAAGAGATACATATCCCATAACCTTCATGGAAAGTGGAGTTATCCAACATGGGTACTCGATAGATTTAGAGAAGTCCACGTAACAAAGATCAAGAGCTCATTTCACCCTTGCCATTCTCATTTTTGGCCAATGAATAGTGTCATTTTACCAACAAAAATGGCAAGGGTGGTACACCCATTTATGCCATTTTGCCATTCTCAATTTTCTTCCTCTCTCAATCAAAAATGGCAACTTTGCCTTATATTATCTCAAATTTGGCAAATGAAATGGCATTAGAAACTTTTGAGTTTGTGAGTGTGGGGTGGTAGTTGCCATTTCTTTTGCCATTTTTGAGAAATGGCAACAAATTTTCTCCAAAAAAGCAACATGTGTGGTTGCTCTAATGGCAATCATGCTAACCAACAACAGTCCATTGGGCGGTTGTTAAGGTGCAAATAGTGCCCCCAAAATCAGAATTTTCTATACCTTTTCCACACTTACCAAAACATTTTCTCCAATATTTCTATTCATCTCTCTCCTATAGCCTTTTCAATTACTGAAAATGACAAAACCATAGCAGACAACTTCAATGAAATGACATCAGTCATTTTGTAAGAGCTTCGTAGGTTTACAGGCAATTGAATTAAGATAGAAGAAAAGAATTGATGAATTTGCATAACACTAGTTTATTAAGGCATTTAAGTCCATCCTATTTCCAATAAAGAAGCACAAAGAAGTTTACTAAATGGTTCCAACTTCCAAGTTAATGCTAGAAAATTCCAGTCGTAAAAAAGTAATACCTCAGCGTTCTTGATATCTGGAAGAAAATGGCGATTCACTAATATATACCACAAAGAATCTCCAGCTCTAGGAAGAACATACAATGCGAGTTCTCCACGTCTAGCTTTCTTTTCTAGTAACACAGAAAGGGCAGCCATCCCACCTGCAACCCAATACACAAGCTTGTGGTCCTTTGTTGCCACCTTTCTATGCAGACATATAACCGCCTTGCAAAGCCAAATAGAAGTTTACAATTTCAGTTGTGCAAATTCCGGACAATGCAAACACACAAGATTTTAAGCAAAAACCTACCTGAAATATTCCTACAAAAGCCGACAAAAATGAGGTTGATCGAACAGCTCCTTTAACAGCAAGCCAACACGTGCGGACAGGAGCATCCATGAACTAAAGTGGATCCAAAATAAAAATCACCGTGTTAAATAACCCAAAAGAGCTCCCGAAAAAAATAATATGTAAGCCGCAAACTAAGACACATCACATTCTTGATAAAAGGGTAGAACAACATAATACAGCCACGAGGATACTTCACAGTTCTTATTCTATAAAGAGAATATACCCCGCATTGGGGAAAGAGTCAAGATCGCACTTTTGGGATGATAACAGTAGTGTCCCATCAACCATAAAAGTTGGATGAATCAACAACCATACAAAATTTATTATTGGACTACATATTAACCGTATTTGTGCATATTCAACAAAAGGAGCACAGGTCCATTGTGAATAGATTGAAAATTTGTCATCTGTGATGCCTCTACCCACAGGATCACACATTTATTAAACACTTACACTATTCACATGTACACATTATGTAGTTCTCACAAAAAGAAAGCAGCCAACATGTATCCAAGCAATAATACCAGGGTTAAACAATTAAATCATTCAACTAACATCCTTCTTGTTGTAGTTATCTGATGTGTTCCTTAAAAGAGACTTAAGGTTGGTGGTTTTGCCTCTTATTTGGACCACAAGGAACACATTTAAGGTTCAATAATGGTACAAATTTCTCACGTTTTACCGGAATTCAACGCGTGTAATAGATTCCATGGTTTTCTTTAGGATACAGTAAAAAGGCAAAAGTATTTGTTAGATCAGGTAGTCTTTGTAATTAGCCTATCAGCTAAGCTATTGGACCTTAGCTTCCCGGCAATGTACTTTATGATGTGAAAGATGCTGACTGAAGTCCTTGAAACCTCAATTGGATTGATGTAAAGAGGCTTTACAGCTTCATTATTGTCACAAATAGACGATGGCCAACATATCGTGGACAAATTTAGTCAAGGCACCACATGCTTTAAATTCCTTAGTCGTGACATTACAATGACTTATCAAATTGCACTAGTAAAAACCCAACATAGCTTGCATATCTTTCACAGGGACATGCATTATTTCTATTTTAGTCAGTGACTCCGACAAGGCCATAACGACATCCTTCCGAACGTCCAGGGTTCGGTGAGGTCACCAATGAGCTTATCAGCTTCCAAACTAATTGTCTAGCTTCCATGTCAGACCCTAAAAACAAATGCAAATAAAATTAGTAGTAATAGGCAATACCTTTTGCAAGCGCAGAACAACAAATGGCACAAACGTCAAAGAGAAATAAAGCGGAAATGTCTTTCTAAAAGTTGCTGATGCTGCTCTAGCATTGTGAGCTAGACATGAATTTGTATCAGGATGAATTATTGAACAGGGAATGATCGAAGGGAACTCTTCCAACTTTACAAAGTTGTGACCCTTTTTGCTAGCTAGGAAAGCAGATAGTGAGGCAACATCCACGCGGGAACCTCTGCAGCAATCCCTCACAGCCTTGTATACAGGCCGTGCAACTGGCCCTGTTTTCTGTATAAAGTCTTGATATGATTTTGGCAAGCTCTCTGGACGCATTACAAAAGCATACATGACCTGGTATAAAGAAAATTGATGACAACAACATTTGAAGTCAATTTATCATACAAAAATATAGGAGGATCCTATAAGGAGGCAAAAATCTGGAAACTCAAACCATCTTTTACTTTCCGGTTAAAACGATAAATCAATCATTGCTACGAGTTGAGGTGCCCACAACAATGTAAGAAATTTGACAGTTAGGCAGAATTTGGCTTAGCGGTAATGCTAGCAGGGTGAATTCTCGTCAAGGCTGCATAAATAGTTAAATACATACAACGAGTGCATCCAAAAATGGATGATTTCATTCCTATTAAGAAGTACAAATGAAACTTCGGCATTGAAACTCTCCAAACAGTATCCAACAACGAAGGAATGCATGGACGCGTATGCGCAAACCTCCATACTTTTTATCCAATCTCAAACCACGTTATTAGCAGAAGCCTTGTGAACTAGGTGCGACCTCTGTCCACTGCCTATGTTCAGATGAGAACCAACTAACAAGGGTGAGCAGTTGCCCAAAACATGTTTATTTACAACCCTAAAATCATCTACTTAAACAAACTTTTCCGACATCGGAAAAAGGTAAGGTAGTGTCTTGTATTTAGGAGATGGCCAGATAAACAAATGGGAAAACTGAGGGTGTTACCTGAGCACATGCTAAAGAAAAAAGCAGAGAATCTCCATGTCTCCAATGGCTTCCCCACAAGTGAAATTTGTTCTTCGACTTTGCAGAGTTATAAGCACACTAAAAGCCAGGGTACAAAGAAAAATGATTTCTACCATTAATGGAACACTGACAGAGAACCAAGGAAATGTAGAAATAAAACATCTACCTGAGCAAGCCTAGCCAAAAGATACAAAGCAAGGGTACGCCGTCGATTTGAATCATCCAATGCTAAAATAGATAAACCTGCTACTGAACCTGCTAAAATCCTGCCCCATCATCCCCTTCAACAAAGTCAAATACACGGAACACAATATGGCAAGCATCAAGAGCTTTTGTATTCTCAAAACAAGATTGAAAAAGATAATACTTACAAAAAGCCAAAAGCAAACATATAAATAGAAGGTGTTTCTTCATGAAACTTACGCATTCATTGGTGTCTCTTTCTTTCTCAACTTTCTCAACAAACATCGAAGGGCATGATACGATCCCGTAAATCCTCCAAAAAGTAAACCAATCCGACATGCTTCCTCTCTTACTATCAGATTTTTTTCTGAGACAAGTTGCTGCAGAAGTAAAATGTCAACCTTTAGGGCACGGGAATATCGTCAAAATGCTTGCCCATAAGGACACATGCATTAGTAAGCAACGATGCTCTTTATCCTATAAGAGGAAAATAAGAACAATCTAGCATATCCTGCTGCACTAATATACCACTACTGTAAGGAGAACACCCCTTTTGATGTGAACGTCAGTTTTCAGGCTGACTCATACTTTGTTCTTCCCAAACTACTACTGCTAGGACACCCCAAAATTTTCCGCTCCCTATTTCCTACTCACATCCCAAATTTCAGATTTATCTTTTCCTCTACATAACACGATTTGCACACGCATCGCATGTGCCTAGGTGTCGAGTTGTTAGAAAACAAACACAGTACAGCGAATGCACCTATAGGTGATTCCTACCTCTAATGATGTTGTATATCATGGCATTGTTTATTCCTTGATTACACAAAATTTCCCTGAATTGTAACATTCAAACACTGGACATGACTGGCCGTGAGATTTGTAATCCAATCTCACGTCTAATCCGGCTTATCAAAATGGTCCTTAGTTCGTTCCTTAAAGATTATTGAGTTGAAACTTGAATATCTCGGTATCTCCATTGAATTAATTATTTACAGTATTGATTTGCGTCGAAACCAAAATGCATGCGATCTGAAAATTCCCAGCTTCAAAAGGTAATTGCAACATAAATCTGGATGAAGTGATAACTGATCATAAATCAGTTACACCAACTCAAAACTGATAACTAAACCTAACTAGAAAATCGAGGAAAAGTTGAGACCTTGAGATCAAGAAGGGACGAGTAGGATTTCCCGCGAGCGAGTTTGAAAGCGCGGAGTAAAATTCCGATGCCGACGCGAACACCGTAGGACAGGAGGAAGCTCTGGCAGAGGTTACCAATGGCGTTGGCGACACATGACTCGTCGGCGTGGTCGCAGGGCAGCTGGTGGAGCTGCCGTGCGCTGCGCTGGCGGCGCTGCAGCTCTTCGATGGCCTCCCTCAGCCGGTCCTCCGCCTCACGGAACCGGCGCTCGGCCGAGACGTCGGAGGTATCGTTCAGTTGCGGCGGCGATGAGGTTGGTGGGGGAGCAGGCATGTCGGCGACGGAGAACAGGTCTTCTGCATCTAGAGAGAGAGAAATTGTGTGCACGTGCGTGCGTTGATAGTGGATTTTTTACCGTAAAAAAAAGGGAACGAATTGCTTGTGGGAAGAATTACCTAAATGGAGAGAAGTTTTTGGGTGTGCGGGGATCCTAGCAGTCCAAATGTGTTCACATTTGGACGGTCCTGATTTAAAGAGAGAAAAATAGAGGAGAAAGTGGTGGGGTAAAGGGCTGAAACACGTTTGGACGATTGAGATCTCCGACAGGTACTGCCGCATGGTACCCGCTCAAATACGAAAAATTTCTCACCTAAATGCTTTATATTGAGTGTGGATTTTTAGAGTTCGACTCCACATCTGATTGTAGGATCCACTCGGAAGTCCCACATAAAATAATCAAAGTCGTTTAATAAATTTAAAATATTTTAAGTAGTTCAAAGAAAAATTAGCTCAATTGTTAATTAGTTATAATTGTTTGATCCAAGTGTCTATCTTCTTCTTCGGAAGCGGATTCTCTCCGGTTCATGTTTTGGACCGGAAGAGATAAGGGAGGCTTAATTATTCATTCTAGAAGCCTAACAGAGTTAAGATTTTGTCGTCCCGTTTTGAACTAATTATGATTTCATCATCGTACTAGTTTTTATCCCATTATTGACCTTTTGTTGTTGTTATATATATATATATATATATATATATATATATATATATATAGCGTTGAAATTAGGGACGAAATCTTAATCCCTTTCGTCCTCGTGAGATTATCACGATTTCCGTCCCACGATTTACGTTCAATTCTGGAAAATTTGGATCCCAAGATTATCAACCCAACAAATCCCATAAATTTTGGGAAAAGCATTAAACAACATCCCCCACCCCCCAAATTCCATTTCCATATTTGCAGATTTTGGAGAGAGCGGCTTCTTTGACCGCCGCGCTCCTTGACACTGTCGATCGCCGCCGTCGCGTGCTTCCGCTTGAGCACGAAGTTTCAGTGATTCTTGATCACGTTGTTCGACAGGACGTTGTGGAACCTGGCGATGGTGGCCCACTTGTTGCCAAACCGGGAGTGGATCGGTGCTCCACCTCCTCCACCATGATGGGTTTGCCAAGATCGAACTCAACGGCGATGTCAAACGTCCGAATCACAGATTTGTCGGGGTTCCCTATCTTTTCGTATTGTACTGGTACATTTGTTAATGGGTTTTCTTCTACCATAGATGCTGCCAATGATGTGTTTCGAAGAGTTCACAGAGGTTGGTTTCTATTGTTGTAAATCTATAACAACACTAATTTGATTTTGGGTATTTGTTCGAACAGTTGAATAGGGGATTTGAGTAGCCACTATTTTCTCATCCATCTTCTAGCGCTTCTATTTTTATTTTTTTTGATCCGCCTTCTAGCCCTTCTATTGATCGTAATATTTGACAATCAACAGTGGATTTGACCAAAGACAATACCGCATGATGGGTTTCTGATAGTCAGAGGAGCAACAAGGGATATGGATTTTTTTGGAAGTTGGGTTCCTATCGGTATATAAATCGTTATGAAATGTTGAAATCGACATGGTAATTTCACCATGAATCGTTGATCACGATAACCTGTTTTGATGGTAATTTAACCATATTTGAACCATTTACCATGAAATATTTGTTCGAATCATGGGATATTTATCGTGTTCACGTTGTAATCGTCATGGTAATTTAACCATGTAATGTCATGGTAATTTAACTATTTAACCATGTAATGGTTTGAGTATGTCATCTTTTTTTTCTTTTTTTTATGGTAATTTAGCCATGTTCTGTGTAATAAGATCAATGAAAAATATGATTTTTTGTTGTCCGGTTGGCCAACTCGAATAATGAAGAAAAAATGTAAAGATGTGGTCAACTTATCATGCAAAGATGGCCATTGCGGAAAAAGGATGGAGAAGGACTAAGACGAATGTAAAAATTTTAAAATTCAAAAAGACTGTTTATCAAGAAGGAATGTAGAAATCATTGGGATTTGGTGATCTACACATTCAAAAATTTTGAAATCATCCTATTGTTTCTCACTTAATTGGAGGATTGTGATATGAAATCGAATCCCTTTAATTTAGGAGTCAAAGAAGATTTATCTAGGACTGTGGTATTCATTTGAATCCCTTTAATTTAGGAATCAAACAAGCAAAGGGGTAACAAGGGTATTTCACACACTAAGAGGATGAAAACATAAGCATGAAAAAAGGGTGGGATGAATTCTTACATGGCATGGATAAAGAGAATGGATATTTAAATATTCTAAGAGATAATCGCAATCTGAATTCATAAAGTATAATCAATGTTTCGGATCTGCTCTGAGACTCTTTGCTAGGAGAATTGAATTTGAATTTTTCATGCAAAGAGTCCCAAGTAGATTTGAACCATTGAATTTCTCACCGTACAGTTCATATTCGGATTGTTTCCTCCGTTACAAAATTTGGACCGGAGAGGATCATCCAATCCCTTTTCTGTAAATCTGGACCATTCATTTTTTTTCATGAACCGAGTTTCATTTATCCTATCCTTTTCCATGGTAAGTACAATAAAATTGACACCGAGGGCCCCTTGCTAGTTTGCGCCAACAGCATAGGATAGGTGGGGGTGTCGGCGTGATAGGTTGGTTGGTCGTGGTCCTAGGTTTTTAACGCAACTAGGCTCGTTTTAGAGGGCTACATTGTCGTAAGATCATTTGTGTTGTTTGGGCTTTTTAAGTTTTATGCGATAAGAATATCCGGTCGTGTTTGGGCGGCTGCTATCATTTGCATTTTGATGTATGTTAGCGTTTGTGAACATATAACATATTTTATCCGACCTAAAAATTGAGCTCAGTGGTACTTATCAGCGTTATCTTAAGCCTAAGGTTCAAAAACTCACAAAGACCATCTAACTCTTATGAGATCAATTCATACGAGACTTAATGAAGGCTTCGCTCGCTGGTTCTAACGCTGGTTTAGTAGACAACAAGTGGAGTGCATAAGCCCCTGAAGAGAGCAGGGTGGGGTACTGCATGAGCTCGTAAGTCAAGTACAGAACGAGCGTACAAATTCGATCATCATCACTAATCAGGCCATTGTTTTCCTTTTAATAACTCACGACATCCCATCAAAATAACTAATAACTCATGGGTACACGGGTGAGTAACGCGTAAGAACCTATTCTTGCCGGATTTTTGCAAAGATTACAATGGAAGTATGTTAAATTAACGGTAGACGATAAGCGTCTCGGAAATGCTCGAATTACTTCTTCCCACTCTGCTTTGAAGTGCCTGCAGCGCCCAAATCTTGATCTTGCCAAGAAGCCTGCCATTGCTGGTCATAGGAATTGGCCTCCTCGGCCAGCTTTTGTATGTTTTCCAAATCTTCTTTTCGCCTGAACAGGATTATGCTGACGACGGTGAAGAACAGACCGGCCTTGCAGATGAAGTTGCCGGTTTGGCCAACCATATCGAGCCTTGTTAGCACGTCGACGAAGTATGCCGCGAAGAATCCCACCATCGCTGCCCGACCTGGGCAAAAGTACCATGAATGTGAGTATGGTTGCAAATGCCAAAAAAATAGTAATCAGTTTCGACCGAACCAAACGGAGCCCGAGTTCGAGTACTATTACCATTGAGCAGCTCAGCCTCTGGAAGGTGGGAGTGCATGATCCATGCCCACCAAGGAATGATTGAACTCCTAAACACCACTGGATCTTGGGTTGTTGCTACATCTGGATACAGTTCAAGGAACTTTCTCCTTCTTGCTTCTACAAAACCAACAGAAGGAACACATAAAGCAGTAAAGCACAGTAATAATGGAATTGTTTCCTTTTGAAATCTGTTTTTTTTTTTTTTAAACTTGAATGAGAATGGCTTTGTGGAATATAAATTCTTCCAGTTTCTTGAACTGCTGTTCAAGAAAAGTGTTGAAGTACTAGAGCAATTCTACAAAGCATAGGAAAAACAGTACCAAACTCGGCCACAGAAAGTGCATGCTTGCAATGTAAACGAGAAGTATAGGAACAGAACTCTGGACACAACTGTGTCCGGAGCCGTTCGATGCATGTGAACGCATATGCATCCTGTTTCCGGAGTTGTGTTTATAAAGTTGTGTCCGTAGCATTGCTCTTTTGTAGAATGGAGTCCATCCATGTACTTTTTGAGTCCGGTTTTCATATGATTAGAAATGTCTCTTACCTGCAACAATCACACCATCCCAATCCATTCTTCCATCTTTAACAAACACATTCAAATCCCATGTCCCATTCTTCCATCGTTTGTCATCGAACACCTTTGGACTGAAATTTCCACCACCCATGTTCTGCTTTACTTGATCCTCTGCTTCCTTTGGCTTCTGAATAAGTGAAGCAGATTTCTCTCGTTCTTCAGCAACGGGAAAACCATTCTTCCCTTCACTATCCGGAGAGACAAAACGGGTCGATTGCTTTGTTCCGAAAGAGCGTGCCGGCCTAGAATGAGGTGGTTGTTTCTTGGTTACATGATGACAATTGCAAGCTCTTTGAACTGAGGCAGTAATGGCAATGGCAGCCATTGATGTGTTGAAGTTACAGTTCTTCTTTTGCTTTGTGTGGTTTCTGCTTTGATTTTGTTTGAAGATTCGGTGGGGATAAAAAGTAGGAAGAAGCCCATGATATGGAATAAAAAAGCTTATCTACTCTTGTCAGTATGGTCATGGGCAGGTTATTTTATCTGCATCTGCTATTAGGTTTTCCATTTCAATGACATAGAAATTGAACATAAAATAGTGTGGACTGAAGCTTTGGTAAACTGCATTTGGTTAGTCTGGGAAATTATGTTCAAGAAACCGGGAAATCGGACCAAGTTTGACCTGTTTGGCATAGTTCTGTCATCTCTGTTTCTTTTTTTCGTGCTTTCGTAAACAAAAACAAAGAAAAAAAGCACTCATCGTGTGATTTTCTGATTTCTATAGCAGAAATTGACTAATCCTCAGGTATTCATACAGCTGAACAATTACATTTTACAGACCCCTTTGAATACTACAAATTCCAGGATTACACTTGACCATCTGTGAAAAATCCCTAAAATGACGAAAGCAGAGGACGGAAGGAACTTCTGATTGGAAGTAAACGGCTATCAAGCTGCAACAAAGTAATTTATTTTGATAATAAAAAAGAATTGACTGCAACTTAATCATGCTTCCCAACCCCTTAGTACTGTAGCCCGAGCAACACGGTTCACTCCCAGTGTGAAGGCACCCATCCGGAGGTTGCAGTTGTGTGTCTGGCACATGTTTTTGATGTTGCGAAAAGCTTTTGTCATATACCTATGAAGCTCCATGTTCACCTTCTCTTCTTCCCACATGAAACCTTGAATATTCTGCACAAGCAAAATCATTAGTCGATGTCTTAACGTAATGGTTTCTGGAAAAAGAAAACATCTTTTTGATGTTTCCGACAAAATGGGTTCTTTCCTTGGGAAAAGTTGGAAAACTTGTTCGGTTGAGAATTTTCAAAACAATTCCAATGTAACAAAACTAAGAAAAACCCTTCGTTCACATGGTTTCCCGTGCTCATTATCTGAGCAGAAATATAAATGTCGATTGGAAATATTTATTACCTGAACCCACTCAAAATAGCTGACTGTCACACCCCCAGAATTTGCATATATATCAGGTAGCACTATAACCCCCTTCTTAGATAGAATCTGAAATAACAGCAACAGTTAAATGTTCAGTTGATATGCATTATCGCAAATAGAAGTTTAAGAGGTACGAAAAAAATGTTACCTCATCTGCCTCTGGATCAGTAGGATGATTTGCCGCTTCTACAATGAACTTGGCCCTCACTTTCCCAGCATTTTCTCTTCAAAGGCAAATATGAAATGGTAAAAGATAATTAGCATAGATAATTAGATATAATGCAAAGCAGCAAAAGAAGAGTTCACAGTATTTCTTTTTTCTCAATCCACTGTCAGATGCAAGATATGCTTCTTTCCTGAATCAAAGTTCATTTGATCCACACTGCTACTGGATTCAAAGTTCAGACCACCAATGAAGACCGATAAATAAAGCTCAAAACATATTTCGGTTTGTTGCTTATAGCATGTGGTATAAAACAATTTCCAAGTATGACTACCATCACTATATACTCATGATATAACCATTCTCAATTCTTTCTTTTTACCTAATCTGGATTTCTCTTCATATTTGTGGACATCTGAATTGTTCCAGGATCATGTGCAGCATGAATACATCAGATTACATACAGATCATCTCCCAAACCCTATTGTGTCTATTTCGGAGATACATATCAGCGCCTTAGTTTAATTAGCTAAGAAGTGGAGCTTCCACACACCACCATTACATTACCGTTGAATAGTACCTGAATGGTGCATTTATCTTCAATTGCATTGTTTAAGCAGCCAAAATATGAAAAGGCCAGATGAGGAACTTATACAAGATTGCAACTTTAAGTTGTACCTGAGCCAAGTTCTATTATGCTTGGCACAAAAAAAAAAGGTAAATTCTACGTTTCGGTACAATTCATTTGAGTCTAGCAATACATAACCAGAAGGTAAATTCCATGATTCAGTGCCCTTGAATCACCAAATGGAAATTTTCAGAATCTCTTCGAAGCGAGGAGAAAAAGTAAGAAAAACTGTGTATGTACTTCGAGGTAAAATTTTAACAGCTTTGTTTCATGTTTGAATCAAGCAAATTACTTATGATCCATCCATAGTCTACAAGTTGAGTCATGACCAAGAATCTTTAAATTTACTACTTATTTGATTTTTGGTGTCGTTTTCTTAATCTTTTTGTTTTATTTTATGTTTTGGGGGTTGTTGGGGATGGAGAATCCAAAGAAAAGACCTAAATGGCATACTAATCCTGCTGATAAAACAGTAACTGTAGAATCCGACAATCATAGGTTATAAGAAATTAAAACCAAAGTAAGGAGGTTTTAGGAAGAACAAGAAACAAACCTGTTCAGAACTCCTCCTAAAGCACATGGGATTAGGACATCACATTCACTTACGAGTACTTCATCCGGATCCATGGCGTCTCCACCATCAAAATTGTTCAAGCTCCCTGTTGCTTCCTTATGATTAACCAAATTTGGTATATCAATCCCACTAGGGTTCGTAATCGCTCCAGTGATGTCACTTACAGCAACCACCTTACCACCTCTCTCATGAATGAGCCTTGCTGCCCAAGACCCCACATTTCCAAAACCCTGAACATAATTTTCTTTAACAACATAACTTGGAAAAAGAAAAGGAGTTTCCTTCATTTTTTCGGAAAAAAGACTCTTTCAAAACTATCGATCTGGAAAAGTACCTGAATGGAAAATGTCAATCCCTTGATCGACTTTCCATGTTCAGCTAGTAAAGCCTCTGTGGCAAAAACAACACCGCGTCCTGTTGCTGCCTCCCTCCCCAGGGATCCACCAAGATCCTGAGCATTGAAAATCCTTCATAAGGTTTTTTTGGGGGAACAAAGTAATTCCTTCCTCTCATCAATCCTTCATCCCTCTTTAATTGTCCCTTTCCACCATTCCAAAACATCTAAAAAAATTGGTATACCTAAGTGATTCTTTTTAAAAAATGTCTACAAGAACTAATCAATTCTTTTTAGTGTCTGTGTGCAGGTGTGCCTTTAAATGGGTCAACAAATGAGTATTTTCACTAAAAAAAAGTTCAAGACTTTTTTCCACCATAAAAAAGATCTCAATTAATTCATGCAGACTATGTTTTTGAAAATTATCTAACAAAGAACAAATCAGAAAATATATACGATTTTTGTACTCATCTGAAACAGTGACAACAAACGAGAAATTCAATGGTGGGAGTATTCCAAAGCAAGGAACCAGATATTTGGCTATTGACTTGGATGCTTACTAATGGCTTTCCGGTCACGACAGCTAGTGAATGACCATGAAACTTAGAATATTCATCCAAAATCCAAGCCATGGTTTGTGCATTAGTCCCCATGTCAGGTGCAGGGACATCCACATTAACCCCAATAAGATCGTGAATCTTTTGAGTGAAGACGCGAGTGAGGCGTTCCAACTCACTCGTACTTAACTCCTTCGGAGTACACCCAATGCCACCCTTAGCTCCACCATAAGGAATGTCTGCTACGGCAGTTTTCCAGGTCATTAGTTGAGCCAGAGCATTTACCTCATCAGGATCAACCTTGTACAAGAAAAATAAGGACTATGTCATTACACAATCTAATTCAGAAATATAAACACTGACATTCGTAAGGACTTGGCATGAATAAATAGAATATTCATAAAGCTAGAGCTAAAGTGACTAGACAAATTTGAAAGGTAGGATTTGACCATCGAACTGCAAAATATCCCTTCAAGGATCATTTTTCTAACTTCTAAGATCTTTCGGTAATTTAGAAAGGAGTATTTTAAGAATTTAGTGGTTCAGATAACAAACCAAACAACACAAAGCCTACACTCTTTCACGTAATGCCGATATCAGGGTATTATTGAAGCCAAGTATAGGAGTTAAGCCAATGCATTAGGAAATACTTCCATCAAAGTGGTTTAATATCAAATGCTGCAATCAAGACTTCCCTGATACCTTAAGTGATCCAAAATTAATCCTACATCACATCGAAATGGCCTAGTTCTGTCTTGACGATGCAATTCCAGAGTTTGGATATCCCAAAAAAATGAGACATCTGTCACAAACTCAAATGATTCCGAAATAAGTAGGAACATGATCTGAACCCTTTGGTGTAGTAAGCTCAGATTTCAAGGTCAATCTTAACACAGCAAAAATAGGAAAAAGAAAAAATATTTCAAACACTCGTACATATCCTTAGAAAAAAGTTTCTTGGGCAAGGTCATTGAACTAGTACAATCATTTGAATGCGAATATGTCTAATATCAGATTACTGGGTGGAATATTTGATTTCTAGCAATTAGATTTTATCCCCACATGAAGATTACGGGCATCCAAACAAATGAAATCATTCTCCATAGACATCCTAACAACCTTTAAACCCAATTCCATAAAAACATAAACAGGGAGGGAAAAAAAAAAAACTTTAACATAAAAGCAACAAATCATCAGAGCAGAAGTCTATAAAGGGGAAGGAAACAAAGCAATCACCTCAGGATGGTATCTGATCCCTCCTTTCATGGGTCCACGGGCATTATCATGTTGCACTCTGAATCCAATGTAGGACACCAGACTTCCATCATCTTTGGGTATTGTGCATTCCACCTGATCAAAACCCAAAACCCCCCACAAGATCAAAAACCCTTCAACAATCCCCAAGATTATAAAAAAAATAAGAAAATAAAAGAAAAAAATGACCCAATAACTCAAAAATACTCAAAACATTATATTACTTTGATTTCTCTGAATGGTATCAGAAGACTCTTCTCAATCCTTGAGTCCAACCCAAGAATGCGAGAAGCCTGACGGAAGTTGCGAGTTGTGGCGGCAAGAGCGTTCATAGCCATTTGGATGAAATCGCTGAAAATAAAGAATTACTAATACCCAGAAACTAAGTTGGATCAAATTGTCGGAAAATTAATCTTTAATGAGGGATAATTAATGGGATCAAAGGATTGAGGCTGAACTGCGGGTTAGCTGTAGATGCTATATATATGCGTGTTTTATGTGGAGAGAGAGAGAGAGAGAGAGAGAGAGAGAGAGAGAGAGAGCGCATGTACGCGTGACTACTGACTAGGATAGCACT
This sequence comes from Rhododendron vialii, assembly GCF_030253575.1. Lineage (NCBI taxonomy): Eukaryota > Viridiplantae > Streptophyta > Magnoliopsida > Ericales > Ericaceae > Rhododendron > Rhododendron vialii. Next base: position 37,870,692 of record NC_080565.1, on the reverse strand, counting down.
GTAGTTGGATAATCACAGAGAAGAGAGAGAGGGTGCCTTGAAACAAGTTTCTTTTCTTTCTTTTTGGAGAGACAAGCAAAGTTTCTTTCTTTCTCCCTTCCTTTTTGGAGTATTTGTCTCTCCAGAATAAGAAACCAAAAGATTCGTGAGGGAAACTGGGCAGTCATTTGGTAAAATTACGATTTACTACTGTGCAGCGTTTCCGGTAGAGTATAAATTTTGAGAAAAAATTGTTACAATCAAGTTGTTAGCTATTTTTAATAGTGAATAAATCTATATTATAAAATAGAACAGTTTTTGTTTATTCATATAAACCCAACACCATATACAACTGTCGAATCAAATTTTGAATAGTTTATATCCGTCCGTTCATGAGTATACTTTCTAATATAAACCTTCTAATCATATAATTGGAAAATTCTTTCAATTAATCGCTTTTAAGTTTTTTCCTTAAAAGGCTTGATTATCTTTTTGAGTTTAAATCAAATCAATTATTGATTTCCCTCTAAAGTTGATTTCAGTACATTCAATTCAATATTTTTTAGCTACATGTGGAAATCAACCTAAAAGGAAACAATTTAAAAGCAAATATTGAATTGAATATAAGAAAATCAACTTTGGAGGGAAATCAATTATTGAGTTGATTTAAATTCAAAAAGATAATCAAGCCTTTTAAGAAAAAAACTTAAAAGTAATCAATTGAAAATTGTACAGATAGATATAATAAGGTTAGGAGATTTGTATTAGGAAGTATATTCTTGAACAGATAGATATAATCTCTTGAAAATTCGATCTTACGGTTGTAGAGGGTGTTGGGTTTCTAGATTAGAAAATTGAAAATAGCGATGAGAGATAAAAAAAAAATTGAGATAAAAACTTTTGTGTTCAAAATACGTTGTTTCGTCCCTTTAGGCACGGGCAATTCCTAGTTGTTGATAAATGTCAAATTGTTTCCGGTAATAAGTAAGTTGTTGATGGGTATGTAAGTGAAAAAATTATTGAGAAATAAGTTGACAAATTATCAGTTAGTTTGAACAACAAGCTAAAATGTCAAAACTAGCCTGTGTTTTTTCACCAAAAACTTATTGGAAATGCCCCCTTAAGTCTAGAAACACAACAACATTTACAACATTTTACATATTAATGAACTGCTGATTTTCAACTACAATGAGACACTGTCACATGGGCCTAGAGTGTGCATTTTTTTTTCATACTGTTTTGTTCCTACACCTCCTATAAATTTATTCATTACCCATGACCAACCTGTGTTCCCTATGTGTCAGTGTATCGATAATACTGATCACATAATGCGTATGCGTAAAAACGTTTTTTTGAAAATATTTAAAACTACTAAAATTTGCAAGGATTGAAAGAGAGAGTATAGAATGAGAATTGAGAGCAAGAACAAAAGGTCATGTGATAGATCATGTGACCTAAGTTAATGCTCATTAGATGGAAGAGTTTTGGTTGAAAATGAAACGAGATTGAGAATTCTTTGACTTGGTTAGATTACTAGAAGAGGCAAAAATATAAAGGGAAAATTTTACAAATGGTTCCTCTAGCTTTACCCTTGTCTCAAGTTCATTCATCTAATTTCAATTGCACCAATCCTAACCTTGAACTTTGTTTGACGTTTCAAAAAGGTAAAATTGTTCACGATAGATACACAAATAGACGGTCCTTATCAACCATTTTTGGGGGAAAAAATTGTACGTTTCAGTCAACAAGCTAGAGTTAGGGTTGTTGCAATTGCCCAGTTTACCCCTAAAAAATGGTGGATAAGGACACCTTCGTTTATTTGTGTAATTGTCGTGAACAATTTTAGAGGCGTCAAACAAAGTTTAGGATTAAGATTATTACAATTGAAACTAGAGAGACGAATTTGAGACAAGGGGAAACTAACGGGACCGTTTGTAAAAATTCTCCAAATATTAAACTACACATAGATTTTTTTTTTATCCCAACGACATATAGATTTAAAATTCATTTGGTTTCCCATCTTTTTTCATAAGATGGACAAATTAACATATATTATAAATTTTGTTTTCTTTCTAACCAAATCAACATATTCAATTCATATAACCCTCACATCTATGATATACTACTAGAAAGAGGTGTTGAGATATGTCTCACGGTACCGGATAATGCATAAAACACGTTGAAATTCGAAAGATGATGTACAATTTTTTCTTTCCCTCTTGACCAATTCACATAGAATATCTCTTCAGACTTACTTAAAGGCATGAGTACATGTTAAGGGAAATTTCCCTAGTTGAGCCCACTAAAAAGGACAAATATGGCCGTTGGCCTCCCCCACATAAAGAACAAGTTGAAAAATGATACTCCATCCCTTTCATGTTTTTAATCAATTATTACAAACAATCGTGCCATTCTTTAAATGAAAATTAATCAACAACTATTGAGATCTTTAAATTTGTATGAAAGACTTTAATAGTAAATTTTTTAAAAAGATCACGTTCTTTATCATGTTTTTTACAATATCATGATGGCGCTATAATCATTACGAGTCATTCTGATTCATGTATGTTTATCTATCTAATCTAAAAGACTAAAAAAAGGGGAGTTTGATATGATCCATGGTGGATATGACATTCTTTATACTAACATAATACAATTGATTATATGATCTATTTTTTTTCTTTATTCATATGAGACTATAAGCTTATCTTTCACATGTGTAAAAGTTATTAAACATTATGCGACAAACAGTTTTGTAACGTTACGTCAACACTCAATATGTGGTGGTGGAGTAATTATTTAAAGGTCTTTGGGCACTGGCACACGCTGCCCCATCGCCCATATCCTCAATACAATTCAGTGAGATTCATATACTTAATACTAGACCCCACAAAAATATGAAGTACATACATAAAAATATGGGGCACCATAGGTGATAGGTGTGTCCTTTCTTCTATCGCATGTTCGATGCTTGTCGAAGTTGCTTCAAATGGTGACGATTAGTCTATATTGGCATTCTTTATTAGTCGAAGATGGCCTTGCCAACATGTTACAAGCTGCGCCTTCACGACCACATTTGGTGCTACAAGAGTAACAAGACCACCGAATGTAGCGGTGATAGCTAGCCTGATAGGAAGTACCGAATAGCAATTTTTTCATCAATGTCTCATAGTACTATGAAAGGAAAATTCTAAAATCAATTCAATGAGCTGATAATAATAAGTGTGTGAATGTGTATTAAAGGGTGCATAAAGTATATAGAATTACGTATTTTTCTTGTGTTATAGTGTACTTTGTGTACTTATCATCAGTCCAATAGGCTGACAATAGCAAGACCGTTTGTAAAATGATAGAAAAATGCAGCGGTCCGAATTTCGAGGGTTCCCACTGTCAAAGTCTTTCGTAAAATGAAATGTTCTACATGGTGGGCAACTATAAAATGTCATATTCGAGCTGGCGATCCTATCCTATCTGTCCACGGGTCCCGGGAAGGAATCGTTGAGAGAAACGCTCTTGCTTTTCGCCGCGTCAACCAAATGAATGATGTAGGTTTTTTGTTTTTTTTGGAAGGACAGGCAAGTCATTTCATTTTGAGCCCTATGGCAATATAACGATTTTAACACATTATACAATAATGAACCAAAATTATCCAAGTTCAGACACAACGAGCATCTAGTCAAACACTCGGTAGTAGAAGATCCCTAAAAATCACAGTTCAAACCAGATGGAGCACAGATGAAATCATCTAACAAACACATACACATAGGTGAGAAAACCCCACAAAAAGGGAGGAAAAATCTCCCATATAGGGGACAAACAAAGAAAAGAAAAACGAAAATTAAAAAAACCCTGGTGAAGGAACCTGCTGCCAGAATCCGCACTGGAGCCATCGACTTATTGCTGGAATCTGCACCTTCGCACTAGAATGTAGACTAATCGTCGGAAAAATCCACGTACCTTCACTACTGGAAGTCGTGTAATTTTTACATAAAAATGAAATATTACTTTTGGTTTAAATGCTTTTTTTTTTTGCAGTGAGTAGTAAAAATTTAATTAAGATATTTAATTTAATAGAATATCAGAAAAAGGGGGGGGGGGGGGGGGAAATGGAGTACCTACAAAAGTACTGTATAGTACGGAGTATTATTATTTGAAGGAATAGTTTTTTTTTTTCTTTTTTCCAACTAAATTAGATAGTTTGAGGTCATCGATTTTTACGCTCCTCCCTTTTCTTTAGAACCACACTGTTTTTTCTTCCTCTTCTGCATCGGTTTTCTTTCTAGTATCATTATATGTGAAAAAAAGAAAAATCTACTCATCGAAGAAAGTGTTAGAATCAATTCACTAGTATTTTCTTGAATTGTTACAACCTTTAAGCGTTAACCCAAAAAAAAAAAAAAAAAACCCCTTTAGCAAGATAAAAGCAACCAATTGTAAAAGTCACGAACCACATCCCTCATACTTCATTTTTTCCAAAAAAAGGCCCTCCTTTGTAGTTTGCAAATAATGACTCGACTACGTACACCGATATGTTTGTTCGAGCATCCGCACCGCCAGCTATTTTTGGCAAAATTCTTTGCCATTCCTTAAAAATGGCAAATTGGGTGCCACACCCACAATGCCAATTCTTTTGTCATATTTGACAAAATTGCCATTGTTTAGATTGAGAAAGAGAAAGAAATAGCAAAACATGGGTACAACACCTTCACCAATTCTTTTTTTTTTTTGTGACAAAGTGACTATTTCGTGCCACAAAATGAGAATGGCAATCACAAAATGTCATTCATGGATGTGGATGCTCTTAGTTCGCCAAATGACAGACAATGAAAAGAAAGTATTACAAAAAAATGTTAGGGTGCGAAAATTATTTCTCTAAAAATATTTTCAAGAAGTAGCCGAAGTTCTTCCCACGTACCAGTACCATTACCATAGCCAAACCAGTAGCAATTTCCCTTGCACCAATTGACAGATACGAGCAATAGAAGAAAATCAAATGCATGAGCTAGAATTTGAAGGGAACCCCAAAGTTTTTAAGCTATATGCCCACTGAGATTCTACACAATCAAGAAAGCCTAAATCAAGGCTGGCATAAAGGGAGCCAGAAGATCACAATCCAGCATGACAGCAGAGCCAGGAATACAAATAGCGGAAAACAATGGTTCTGCATCCAGAACAGCTTCAAACTTCCCTCACAACTGGGAATGGACAATTGTGGTGGAACGGTATTTCAGATGCGTAAGAGAATATGCTTTTACCAAAAAGAGGAAGCTAGCATAAATGGTTGTAACAATCTCAAGCATATCTGCTCGTCATTAGCTGGACAAGGTTTCATAGCTTCTCCCACATGAGAGGCACCAAGGTAATCAATCTGCAAAAGGGAAATAAACGCTGTAATCAATTCCATACAACAGCAAGTGTGGACAAGATGTCCCTTAAAGCAGTTGTTGGGTCTCTAAAGGACAAATATGACTCTTGCAAAACAGAGGATAGAAATATTGGTTGCTAGTAAAGAACAAATGCATGTACAAATTAGTGGGCATTTAATATACAGGTAACACGCTTCTTGTGACTCATGCGTTAGAACAACTCTGAGCGATCGATATTCCTAGTTCAGTTCTCCTTGACTATTTTCTTTCCCCTGAGGAACGGTTATGATGAGTCAAGGAAGGTGTATCAAATGAGACAATCATACAGTGTCCGCTTGTCAAGCAGGGTGTCTTCAACCAGATGAATTCTCCATCCAAAAGATTGCAGAGATAACACACAATACCCCACACAACAACAAAAGGGCAATGTGATCACTCAAATGTGAAAGGCTCAAGGTAGTGAATGGCATATATGAAGATAATGTCGCAAAACAGACTACAAGGGGAAACTACAGGGCATGACTATGTGTAAACAGTTTTCTGGGGAAAAAAAAGAACTCAAATAATAAAAAAGTACATCTGCCACGCAGTGGCTAGTTCAACCTAGCAACCACTAGCAGGCAGATAGGCTTGGTTGATAGCTTAGAAGATACAGGAAAAGAAAGATCTTGTTCTCTCCCTACTATTGAACTTAAGAGTTGGCATTTCAATTCCCTGGAAAGAAGAATCTTGTAACATGTTGAGATTGAGTCTCAGAAAGGGTGAACAAAAGAAATAGTGCACTAGCTTGCTCTGGTCTTCATTTATGAAGGGTAATGGAAGGGGTAGGACTGCATCAAAACCTAAAATCTGGTTGCTCAACAAAATATTGTTTGCACACCAATCATAAATGCAGTTGCTCAACAAGCCAGAGATTTAAGCCTTCAACAACTTATGTTTCAAGTTTTTTATATAACTGTCAGGAATCGAAGGAAGATGCTGGCCTTATCCCGTCCAATATCATTCTGATGCATGGAGTTCGCTCAGAAAACCCTAGTTGTTCTAGTTATCTAAATGTTTCACCATTTGCAGGACTGATATAAGAGAAACTACATTTCCAACAGAAAATGTATATCTTACATATATTATAGACACACACACATATATATACACAAATAGATGTATAATTCCAACGAAATAGTCTAAAATTCTTTAACACTTTGCACTACACAATTTCGTTTCCCTTCATTCTCTTATTTTTTTCTTTAAAAGTTCACCCGTAACTATCACGATGTGTAGGTAAGAGTTGACAGTAATGAAATCAATAAATACGACCAGTGTTCTAAAGGGCGCTAGGTGGTAGTTGGGCGGCAACCCACCGCCTTGGTGCCCGCCTTGCAATTTAGTTTTTTTTTTTTTTTTTTTGAGAGTCCAGACCCTAGGCACCCGCCTAGCACCTAAACAAACCGCCTAGGGAAAATCGTGGTGGCAACCCGCCGCCTAGCACCTAGGCTGCCTTTTAGAACACTCCATACGATATAAGTTTAAATTGGCTACTTTGTGATTCAACCTCATAAACTAATGAGAATAGGAAGCAATAGTTACCTCATCTAATCAAGGGAAATCTATCACCTTCTTGTAAATGGCAGGTCATACTTCTTTCCTGCAATACACATGATCAAAAAATTATCCCACCTTGTCTTTTATGTAATAAATGAAGAATTGTTAGCATTTGAAAAGAGAGCTTACTTTCTCTTTCTTCGATCAACCCCACTAGTCCTCAGGTCATTCTTTGGCAGAGCAGATCCATGGGGAATGGCATACTGCATAGGAGATAAAGCTGGAGAAGGAGCAGGTTGAGGAGGAGGGACAGCAGATACAGGGATAGTCGAAGGTGGTACGGGAGGTGGAGGTGGGACAGAAGCAGGGGGTGCAGCAACAGGTTCAGGAGGGGGTTTTGGTAAAATATGCTTCATGCGATTGTTCCTATAGTTCTTCCAATAATAGAATTGCTGCCTGTGGGCCAATTCCTAGCATTTCCAACAGATGCAAAGTAGCATTTGAGCCAATCCAAGGATAGAACTATCGATATCTTTCTATTAATAGAAAATACGCCAGTCATATAATGACCAAGAAGAGACCTCAGCTTCCCCTCTTTGGTCCTGCAACTAATGCATCTATTGTAAAACTAAGCTATGAAAGCATACTCTTATGCATTAATCACGCAGATGGTGATATTTTCTTTTTTCTTTTTGTGGGTTGGAATCTGAATCATTGTACTTTTGATGATGGGGAAGGTCTCCAAAGAAATACATAATACTAATGCAGTACGAGGAGAAAAGCAATAGAAATAGTCAGTTAAAGAATCACTAGCCCTCATAGTACTTAAACAGCTCATCTCTATAGGGTTTCTTCAAGCCTGGTCAGTTGGAAAATCACCATGAAAAATTCAATCAACACAGCATGCTCTTTCTTGAGACCGTAATTACTAATTAGTACTGAATTATGAACAAAAACCAATATAACCTAAAGTAGCATTGGAAAAAATACATTCCGGCATTTATCTAACAAGACCAAAAGGGTAAAAGCAAATAGTAGAATTCAACCTTGTTGCCTGGGTGTGCCATTGCATTCCGGAAGTTTGAGTTTTGGAGAAGCTCGAGAAAATATAGGCAGTGAGGATACCTGTGATCACCTTAAAAGTTAAAATCAGTGCGGCTGCGCACATTTGAATCTTCTAGTCTATAAGGTGGGAAATTAACACAGCGTATAAGAGATAACAGTTCTTGAGAAGAAGCTCACATTATAAACTTTATATACTCGGGTCGTTGCCAATATTGAAGGTATTTCAAGTAGCCGATGAAAGCTTCATCCTCAAAATATCGATTTTGAGCTAAATCTGTGGCAGAAATTTAGGCACATCTTAGGCTAACCAACCTCACACAGAAATAAAGATGCAAAACCTGTCAAAACATTTGACAGCACAAAACTCAAATCCCCCTGTGAATGCCACCAATTACATTGCATTATACGAAATTGAACTCTTTTCATCTTAGGTTCATAGAGTTGCCAATATCCCAATATGTCGCAGACAAATAGGAAGCAAGGCAGCGCAACTAAGAACCACATCCTATTAATCCACGCAAGGAGACAACTTTGTCAACCATTCGGCAATTTGTAGGACTAGATTTGGATTACACTTTATGTATAAAACTAGCTTTTGAAAACATAAACACTTAATTTTAACCCAAAAAAAGTTTGCAAAAAATTGGAAGCATCTATTTGATTTTTTATTTCTGAAAAGGATTTTTTTTTCCTCCCAAAAGCTCACCCCCAAAAAATTCAGAAAAATGTCAAACAAGTTTCAGAGTCTTTCGGAACTGAATCCAGAAAATAGATTCTCAATCTCTAGCCAAACATGGCCTTAATAAATCTCTTCCTAACTTGAAATCACTCAAGGAATTTTACTTCACAGATTCGTATCACAAGTGTTCACGTCAACATGCCTAAAACCAAATAATTGAGGCCTTCGATGCAACATTAATGCAGGAATAAGTGAAGTGATGAGAGCGAACAGTGTATGTAGGTAGGATTAGCGAGACACTGGACGAATTCAAGTTCGAGCAAGAACCGTTGGCGCCCATCATCTGGATCCTTGTACACGCTCTTCGGCCTGAAAAATTTGTAAATTGGATAATTACTAACAGAAAAAGGTTCTCAAAACAAAACAATTATCGAAATTAAACGGATTATTGTTCAACGAAGAAGGAGACGGTGGCTTACAAGGAAGGAGTGTTGGCCGAAGCTTCAGTTTCCTGATTCGAATCCATTGACGTAATAAACCCTAGAACTGGAAAAACGTCGTCGACGGTGTGTGTGTCTGGTTTCCAAGTTCATCAACCCCTCCAATTTCTCAAACAGAACAGTGGGACTTGAGAAGACTTGTCTTTCTTGGTGACAAGTAGAATCTTTCAATCAGAAGAACTCGTCGCACTGTTATTTTTTCTAGAGAAGGTACGAAGAAATAATGAGAGAACTCGGTACTATGCTTGAAATCAAGAAAGATTGACGCTTTGTTTGATCGGAGAGAAGTCACCGACGAAACGGAACAGATTTGTGGTTTCCGATCTGAATTTGGTGGGTTTGATTTGTGGTTTCGGATCTGAATCGGTGGGTTTCAACAGTATTGGTTAGGGTGTTGAGGAGGCTGTCGGGAAGGGGAACACGTTTAATGACTAGCTAACACAATTTTCCTAACCAAAATGGCTAGAAATTAGGTTAGACCGTTGGAGATGCTCTAATACAAGAGATTGGACCCCTCTCCGACTTCCATCCGGACAGAAGCCTGTCCGATTCTTTTCGGTCGTTGATCTCGTAAATCAATGGCTGAAATGAGCCGAACACTTTTTACAGCAAAACGACGTCCACAATAAAACAGGCATTAGACCAAATTTGAGAAAGCATTTTTTTTTTTTAAACAATAGTGCTCCGTACAAAGAATTTTTACCCGGGAATTATCTGGACTGCACTTGTGGAGAATATTTTTATCCGAAAATTACCCGGACTGCACTTGTGGAGGATATTTTTACCCGGAACAGTCATAAATATCGTCCACAAGTGTAGTGCAATCCGGATAATTTCCGGGTAAAAATTCTTTGTACCTAGCGTCCCTTTTTTCAAACTCACACACGGAATTCACAGCTGGATGAAAGCAGGCAATAAGCTGCTTTACCCCTCAAGTCCCCACCAGAGGCCACTAAGATATGTAATTTCTGAATTTACCAAGCCCAGAAAAAATAAACAAGAAAGAAACCACCAATTCAAAACTATTACATCACCCTGTAAACAAATGGTCTTTCCTTATTTCAAGTTTTTCATAAAGATAAAACGCAAGTGACGAAAGAACTTAAAAGCCGCTTAGTCCTATTAACTTAAAGATCCGGAAAAGAAATGAAGTCTGCTCTTTTGGTATGCAGATGATGGTACAAGTTCTGCTAAAATGACCCTTCCTCGATGTTACAGAAATACTGATAGGGCCAAAAGAAAAAGTTAAACTTTGCAATTGCTTGTCCATACGAGGGGCCACTACTCCAAACAAGACGATGGACCTCCTGACACAAGTCGAGCAAAATGAACCATCAGTATGGTCTGAACCGCATAGGCCGCCTGAACCTCGGGACCCTTCTGCAGATGAGAGGAAAGTTATATCAATCTGAGTTTGTCGCACACGAACTCCAAAAATGTAAAACTGCAATCCAATGCAGGAAAACACGTTTCCCCAAGAACTTTTTGCAACAGAAGCAATGACCGATGTGGTAATTGCCAGATCATGATAAGGCAATTGATATAAATAGGTAAGCACATATTAAGAAATGCTAACTCTGTGATTGCATTTGTAATACACGATAATAAGGTTTGGGGGTGTTAGGTTACTAAGAAAGCCTCCCCGATCAGCCATCCCTAGTTCTGCAATATCCATAAAAGAAACCTCTAGTTTGAAGTCAATAACCTATAACCTATTACAACCGCTTCTTTTGAAGCTCAATCGTCTGTAGTGAGGGCAAAGATGCTGGTCTAATGATTTCAAACAAATAGCCTTGGCAAGGCAATTAAGGGATTTCTTCACATCTTTGTATTGAGAAGACTCCGGTGTAATCATTGAGTACTAATAAACAACTAAACAAGTATTGCAACCGACGGAGAAACAACTAGAGTGTGTCCTATCTGTGAAAATCCTGATGAACACTGATGTACAAGAAACAAAGAAAGTAGTTTTTGATAGAAGTTGGGGGAGGGGAGCACAAGAAGTATGTGGAATGGGACAAGAATAATGCAGAAATCAGAATGCGCAAGAAAATTAGCACATCCCTAATGTCCTTTTCAAATCCCCAAAAGTCGCAAGAGGTTTGATCCCGATTAAGCCAGCCTGCCAGGTAATAGCATTCCTCTCCAAAAAGATGTAGCTTTCATCTTTTTGATTACGGACCCTAGTTTTGCGTTAACTTGTTAATTAATCAGAAGGTGGAACGTACTCCAAACCTCCACCCTTCATGATCAGAGAGCCTATCCAAGTGATGATTATAAAGAGGAGGAATAAACAATATACATGGCTACATGCTCAGCAGTAAATATCAGGTAAAACAAATGACCAATATCAATGACACAAATGCATGCACATTGCACGTACACATGTTTTGAACTGCAAAGTGATTTTTGTCACGAGGGATGATCAAAGGATGAAGTGCTGTTATATTATAGGCTCTCAAAACTCTGCACATCATTACTTTTACATTGAACTCGGAAAACAATGTGAATAATTGAGTCATTTAGCTATACAAACGAATAATGAACAGATAGTTCGCATGGTAGATGAACTAATGAACCCAGTAACATCAAAATACTGCAAGCACTACACTAATCACTATCCCATATAATATTTCACTTTCATAGGCATAAGGTCTTCAATTATCATGGCACTAAATGCTCTATATTATCCTAAAGCTCTCCTTTTCCCATAACTCCATTTGACTATCAAGCAACCAAAAAGTACTGGAAATTTATAGCTTACCCATATCCATATGCAGGATAGAAAGCTGGACCAGGCATAAATGGCCTCCGGGCAGGAAACCCAAAATATGGGTTGGGACGTCTCCCTCGATATTGTTTCATCCCAGGAACATTAGTTCGTTTTGCAGAAACCTAGAGAACAAAGTCCATCATTAAAAAATCAAATCCCTGTGTCTCAAAAGTTGTCAACTGAGATCAAACAAGCTAATGAACCTTTAATTGACGACCATGCAACTCTGACTCATTTAGCAGAAGAGAATTCTGAACTGCTTCAACTTCCACAAACTCGACATATGCAAATCCTTTAGGTTGACCAAACTTGTCTGTCAGAATTGTCACCCTGTTGACTGTTCCACAGGATTGAAAGTGTTGTTGGACCTCCTCTGGTGTACATGCATAGTCTACCTGAGGTTTTCATGGTAGCAAAGAGAGAAATGACTATTCACATCGAACAATGTATTCTCAAGGCGAGAATAGATGCTTTAGCAGTAAATGCCAACTAAGAAGAACGGATACGGACATGGAATATGAACCATGCTACTGGTACATACAATATGTGCACAGATTGTGCACAGATTTTGTAGTGGGGCCCACCACGGGTCCCACACAAATGATCCGAGCCGTTCATTAAATGTAAAATATTTTTTCAAGAGTCCCCGTTAAAAATCAGCTCAATGTAATATCTATAAGTGTTCGATCCAATCATCTAAATTTTCATTCAGATTTCCGGGTAATGAAAAGTTAGATGATTAGATCAAGCACCTATAGGTATTGGATTGAGCTAATTCTTTACAAAAACCCTTGAAAAAATGTTTTACATTTAATGAACGGCTCGGATCATTTATGTGGGACCCATGGTGGGCCCCACCACAAAATCTGTCCACAATTTGTGCACAGATTGTATGTACCAATAGCATTTCGGCATGGAATGAACTATACAATTTAACCAAGGTACAAGTAGCACACACATTCGACAATTTCAATGAGCAGTTGAGTTTACTTATTAAAGAAGGTACAACTCTATACGGAAAGCAACTCTAAAAAAATTAAGACACAGGAAGGGACTAGCACCGACCACCATCTTATAAATGAAAATATTATAAAGTAGCCTGTGCGAGAAAATATCAACAGGAGTAGCAGGCCCATTGCATCATAACAGCCTCCGAAACCAAAAGCATTATCACCCACTTGTACTACTTGCAAGCAATAAGCAATTACATGTACTATGTAGTACCCCCTCAAACAGTTTATGCAATGCCATGTACAGATGTACGCATTATCATGAGTTCAGAGCAAAAGCTTGCAACAAATAGGACAGCTCGAATTTGTATGAGGTGAGCAACAAAAGATCAAAAACATGAAAGAGGATTCTAAAACCTTACAAATACCATATATGATCTGAAATAAGGAAAAAGATTCTGAACCCTTACATTACCGACATAAATGGAGCGCGAATCGACCTCCTCCTTTTCAGCCTGAGTAGCAGAACTACCAGAAGAGTCTTCATACATGCCCATAATGGAAAAAAAGATATCAATTGACAAAGGATAAAATTGCTGTCAATAAAAGTAGCAAGCCTTGCAATCACAGCATAAAAACATTTAAGATACAAAAATAGGTCACGTGAACTTTTAAAGTCCGCAAATTCCAAAACATAATTTCCAAATTCAAGAACGTAGAAATCGAAGTGCCTTTTTTGGATACTATATGTCTTCCAAACTTAAAGTTAAACAAGGTTGAGATTGGAGAATATGCAGGAATTAATCCAACTACTAACTAGTGTAAGCTCCAACATAAAGTTTAAATCCCCCCAAGGAATCTAATAGAATGAGAAAAATCCAAGAACTTCCATGAAATCCAAAAGAGGCAAGTGTTTTGCCATCTGTTTTTTCAGTCTTCTCTATTATAGGGAATACTGGACAAGCTGAGAACTGAGGTTGGGATAAAAGCATCCCAGCTGGAGATACAGCTTGTTCTTCATGTTAAAATAAGCACCAGCAGAGTGCTACCATTTGATAGGTAGCAAAAGTATCTCAGAGACTCGGAGCGTATAATTAAACCGTTAGTATTGATCCAGACGGTAGCAGCAAGTGTAGTCTACGAAGCAAGGTTAAGGGTCCCGTAGAAAACACTTGATGTATACATTTCGCAAGCCCCAAATGGGTAAATCTGACAGAGACAGAATTTACAATTGAATTGTACTTAAAGTCCTTTTAGAATCATATGAAATAACAAAAATCTCAACCCCCAATATTGGTTTGCATATACAAGACAAAAAATCACTTCTTTTAGCTATGATTCGCAAGTTTTCCATAAGTTTAAAACTACACTTGTTCAAGCTATTGAGGTATCACATGTGCACACGATATCACCATCTAAGGTTATGAAGATATCACATGTGGATGATATGACCATCCAATATTACCAGACCAATTTCAGATGTACTAGTCACATCACATGTAAAGAAGCATCAGAAACTGGCAACCCTTAGGAAATTTGATACATATTTCCTTCCCATGAAGACTAAATTACCCATAATATTTACTTTCCATTGAGTAACAAATTACTCACATCGCATCCTAAACTGATCATATCGATTTTGGAGATAAAAAAAATCTTACCCATTGTGATTTCCATTTCTAGATTAAAAAACTCCGAAGGAACATAATGTTCTGAAAGGATCTACAACAATTATGTCAGACTGTAATGTATCCACAATTTTGATACATTTGCCCCTTGAGGTAATTACAAAATTCAAAACCATACTAAAAGTAAAACGATTGGATAGAGTTAGAGATACGCCTCAAATGCTCTCTCAAGATCAACACCATATGATACGCCATACAGATTATGACATGAGATGCAAACCCATTGACAATTTATGAATTCAGTTAACAACTCCCCTGGGGAAAAAAATCTTCTAAGATCACATAAACAATGTCATGGCCAACCATTCTCGTGGAATGCTGGGTACAAAAAAATCGATCATCATCATATAGGAAAGTAAATAGATAGATAGATAGATAGACCGATTAGATAGATAGATTGATGAACAGATAAATAGACACATCGACAGCAAGATAGAAAGAGAAGGAGTGGGAGTGGAGAGAGACGACGACTTGCAGAGAGACATACTGCCCAAAGCAGGAACGGATGATGAAAATGAAGGGCGGTGCGCCTTCCAATCCCATTGCCTTCTTCCGCTCATCGTTCAGGGTTTCTGGTCTGCTAAGCGATCTATGCGAGTCGATCTAGGGAAGCCAACCCAGGGGAGAAATTCAAGGCTTTTGCTATCTAGAGAGATTCGATTTTAAAGCTCATAGATTTATGAGATCTCAACAAATTAAATAGACAGGTCATCACAGGTGTCGGATTAAACGGTAGGAAACAAGTGTACTAGAGAATCAAAGGGAAAAAATTAAGAAAGACCCTTTCTTAGACAACTTGTTTAGTTCTTCGACGGTTACAAACAAGCTAGGGTCCTCATTCTCCTGAAAGAGCCAAAGCTATGACAACTCAGTTCTTTGTGCATAAGAATCTCATGTTACAAAAACCTTGCTTTACCCTCAACGAGCATAGAAACAAATTGAATACATTGTTAGTTAGACCTACATGCCCATGTCCTCAAAATTCGAATATCAAACTTGACCTAACACCCAGACTTGAAGCTACACTTGGCAAAGTGGGCAGGATATATCATAGGAAACTAGTTCACCATTAGCATTTGTCTTTTTTCACTATCTATTTTCTCCTTATGTCGACATTAACGGAATAATAATTCTTGAACATTTTAGGCCTTGCGTAATACAATTCCAAAGTGTTTACGAACAAATCTTAAGTGCTAAAACAATCTTCAAACTATCACGAAGATTTATCGTGGACCTCAATAAGACCAATTAGAAAGAAGATGTGGTTCAAGCTCGATTCATGTAATCATCATTCTAATACATATCAGTATTTGCATGTACAAACAGAGCAATAGAATGATTGTCACAAATTTGATACTTGTGAGAAATTGAGGGGGGGGAGGGGAAGTAACCATGTTGAGGTCATTTCTAAAATCAAAAGGTCATAGAGGAGAACTTCTCATATTTATTTTCATAATAATTAAATGCTATCCTTCCTTATTTGTCCATGCTATTAAACAAAACTAGAAGTGAGGTGTCAGCCAAACGATAACGTTACAACGAATGAGTTTTGCCTGCATGAGAAATATATCTTACTTACCGATTGGAAACAAAGACAAATGCAGAATGCAAAGGTTTGACACAAAGACTTAAAATTCCTAAACAACTCGCATTCGTCAACGGTACACACGTTCTACGTTTATAGGATGCGTGTTCTTTGCATTCTCGGAAATGTAGCTTAATTCCGATGGATTTGTTGGGATGCAGTTAATGGCCTACTGTTTGGGTCCCTATTGCTCGAGTTCTTCGGGGAGGGGCGAATAACCATTACTCAATGGAGTAACTCTTTAGTTGAACGGTTGGACCTACCACTGACAGGCTAGACGTCATTTCATCTATTAAGAAAATGGAATCAAGAAAGCCATTGCCTTTGCCCAGTGCCCACATTCATTCAGTCTTAGTGGCGGTGCTCGAACCATTCCGTAATAATGACAAATGACAGTATCAAGGGAATAAGTGATGTAGGACAGATTTAGAACCCTTAGCGTATCACTGCCTACAACTGGAATCATGGTGGTTTTGGGTGGGGAAATAAGAATATTGCTTGAATAAGTGCGCAAAGTAGAAGAAATGAGAGAATAGAAGAAGTCGAGAGAGAAAGAGAGATAGAGATAGAGAGAGAGAGATGTGATTCACCCTCGCAAGGGCTAGGCAGTTTCGGAAAGGAAGGACCGTAGCCCAAACCCCAATTACAAAGGCCTTAACCTTGTAAACTCAATTCATTAATCAACTCTATTCCAAATGAAAGATTACATCCATACTTATAGGCTAAACAATGGCCTTTTGAATTCCTATAAGTCTAAATGAAATGAACCTAATTTTTAAATACATCCAAAAGATGTGTGAATGAACCTAGATATAAATGCATATATTGTACCCACTAACATGTGTTTAATGCATCTAGATGAATATTAATGCAAGCACTAAATTAATAATGACCCTTTAACTACCAAACTACTATGGACGATCCTTGATCTACCAATCCTTGTATGAACCATGCAGCTCTTGATTAGAGTCTCGGCAACTAACAAAATACCCTCATCTAGCAATTTATTAGTTTTTGTCGTCCTCATCAATAAGCATCGGCTAGCTTTAGAAGTGAGTTGACTACCAAGCGTGCTCCCGGGGCTTTATCAACAATTATTTCGTCGAATTAAACTCCACTGGGTTGTTAACCTCGGCACACATTTGTCGAATTTCAAGGAGGATTTCAAATTAAAATTGAACAAACTACCAAACTTTTTTTTCAACTAGAATTAAGGAATAGTCACTGGAATCTAAAACAAGCGCCAAAAAACCAGCTTTGTAAGATACAAAGACATATAAGTCACCGGAATCTTAATTCGTTGTCGTTGTAAAAGAAACATCACCGGATATAAGATACATAGACATATAAATCCAACAATTCTTATGTAAATTGTACAGACTTATTTGTATATACAGAGAGAGAAAGATTGAAGACCTTGAGCAGCGCCCATTTCTCTTTCAACTTTGGCCTGCATTTCGCGAAGGGCGCCTGCTTCTTCTTCTATCTCCTTGAGTCTCTTCTTCATGTCCTCCAAATCCTGTTCGACATAAATACGAGAATTGCACATGAGATTAGGGCAAAGGTACAACTGAGTTAGAGAGAGAGAGAGAGAGAGAGAGAGAGAGAGAGAGAGAGAGAGAACCTTGGTGTTAGTGTCGTCCTCTTCAGCCCTAGACATCTCGACATCGGCATCCATCTCACCTTCATCGGGAATTTCTCCTCCGTACACTTCGTGTTCCTGCTCTTGTTCTGGATGCTCCATCTCTCCCTCTCTATAACACACACACACTCTCTCTCTCTCTCTAAACACTGTCGACTCCCTCCATACAGATATATGTATGCATCAGTTTTATACCTGTATATACTGGCTTGGAGTTGTACGTGTAGAAAAGTAATTTAGGTTTGTCTCTCCATTGGACACTGCGATAGAACTATAGAGAAGTGATAAAAGGAGCTGATGAGCGAGCCGAATTGAGAGAAGTTCTAAAATATTTTTAAGTTTGACTTATTTATAGGCAAGCCGCAAGTCTAAACATAACTAAGTTTTAATCGAGCTGAATACGAATGGATATTTTAAGTAATTTAAATTTTTTATACAATAATAACGAAATTAAGCAGTAGTTTGGTTTGAAAACTTAACAGGTTTCATTGAAAAAAAAAATTAAAGTTTACTTTCTTTATATAATAAAATCGATCTTGAATGAATTTTAAATGAACAAATACTAACTCAAACAGTCAAACTCGAGTAGCTCTAGTTTGTTTACCTGTCTAAACACCGAGCAACAAAGGGCAGATTGGGAGCAATCAACGGTGAAAAGGTTAAGATCGTTAATGTCCGGTTTGAAACGTATGGAAAATAGAAGGAAAATTTATTGTTCATAAGCTTTAGTTTAGTTATTTTCTTCTCTTTTTCTTTTCAAACCAAAAAAAGGAGATGAATTATTATTTTTTCCTTTCCTTCCTTTTCTTTTCCATTGGTTTGAATCAAACCCTAACTTAAGGGACTATTTTTGTAATTTTAATAAGAGAAATGATTTTAACACTCCTCTTTTATCCATTCACGTTATATCTTTTTCTTTAATGACGCGAAAGTATCAAATAATCCCTCATATGAAAAATGCGACAAGTGGTAAAGGTAATTTATTAATTTCACATGAATAAAAAAGACAAAAAAAAAAGTGCCAAAGAATAAAAGTAATGACAAAAAAAGAAGTGCCATTTTAAACAACTGAGGTTCAATTGGGCCGAATTGGAGAGATGAAGGCCCGATTATTTTAGTTTCGGCCCATAGTTTCCGGACTCACTACAAAAAAATTTGGAGAATTTTTAGGTCGACCCCGTTTTCTAGGTTCGGACTTCAAATAGTCCTGACAAATATATTTCTTTTTTATTTTAGTTCTTTCTTTTGACTTTTCATACATTTTTACTATTTTGCCCATTTTTCTTAATTTTTTGTCTACGTGTTCATTTTTAGTAAAATTTATATTTTTATAATCAATTTCTAACCCATATTATTTCGAACAAAAATACTCTTGGCTCTGTGAATTAGATTGTCAATTCTCATAATCAGTTCTATAAGAACTATGTGAATTGAAAAATACACAATTCAAATACCCTCACCACACACTAAAATACATAATTCTTATAGAAAAATACACAGTTCTCATAGACAACCATTATCAATTACCGTTACAGGTTGATCAATATTAATTTGCTTTAATTTCGTATTCGATTCAGTCCGGCCAGTGGTTCTGTTGAGTGCCGATGATATCCATGACATCCCCGACGCCGTCAAATCCTACTCTCTCCTTTGTCAGATCCTTCGCCGTTGACCTCGACAAGTTTTGCTATGCCCAATTTGACGAACGCCGCAAAACAACCATTGACGGTGGTTGCAGCTCCAAACGTGGCTGCACTTTGTGGTCAGAGTCTTCGCAGTCATCGTGGATAAACTCGTAATCCGTGTCATTGGCATAGTTGGAGTCGGAGTCATGGATGAACTTGTAATCGGTGCTGTAGGGGTTCAATTTAGAGGGACCTTGACCTAAGTTAATATTCTTCTTCCGTTGCTCCGTTCACCTGCCCCTGAACCTGCAACAAGTCACTAGGGCTGGAATTGCCCAGTGACCCTCCGACGATCAAGTTAGATCTCAGAGGAGAATATAGATGTAGGATTAGGAAAAAATGGCATACCTCTTTAAGTTAGAGTCCCTTCGTATTTATAGACCTAGGTTTACTTGGGCTCCAAGCCAGCGCGTGAAGGATACGCTCGGGTAACCGCCTCGGATGACATCACAGATGATGCACCGGATAAGGCGGTTACGAAGCACATGGCCAGACATGGCCCAGGTGGTCCTATCTGCCACGTATCGCTCCTGGTCCCCTCTTGGCATGCTATATTCTCTTCCAGAGACCTTAACAGAATGCTTGCTTCGGTGATACCCCGAAGCATTAACAAGAGACTCGACACCAAAAAGAGGAGATAGAAGGATATACGCTATGGCCCGTCCGTACTATCCCGCAGACCGTATCGATATGAGGCCTCGGTTGACGATGGTCTGGCAAGGTTACCGAAGCCATAACCGAAGCCTCCACAGATGCCGTAGGCACTATACGTCAGTGACTTTGGGATCGTCGACGATCAGCCACCGCTTGATCTTCTAGCCGCTTCTACTTTCGGTAACTTTGAACCCCAAAGAGATAGCGACGCCGCCACCATAACAACGACAGAAATTAGCGGAGAAAGCAGATTCGGAAACAAGGTTGTCGTTGACATCATCATCGGCAGCACCGATGGGGCCAATGGTGGCGATGAAATGGTGTTGGCTGGTGGTGAAGTGGAGGGGACGAGGTAGTGGTAGCCGGGGGCCCGGGTGCCCCCCGGCTCCAGAGTTTTGGAATGAAAAAAGGGAGATCATGGAGACTATATTCGTCTGAGCTCGGGGCAAAATAGTCACGACATAACACATCCGAACCTATATATGTTTGGAAATAATATTCAGGGTTGGGATCAAACCGAGCCTAAAAAGAGGGACCGGCCTTTAATTTTCTAAAAAACTTTTGGGTTAATAAGAGACATATTTTAATTTCTTCACAAAAGAAGAAGAAGAAGAAGAGAGACATAAAGAAGATAGCACCAAATAAAAAACAAGTTGAAAAAAAGAAAAGAAAATGGAGACGTAAGTGTCCCACCGAATTCATTTAAAGGGAAATAAGTACTTATTTTTGGAATTAAAGGTAATGTATTGTGAGAGAATAACACGTCTCGTAAAACGAAAAATAAATACTTGAAAAATTAGAATCTCAACGGAACGGAGCCTCATATTTAATGTTACAAAATCAGACCAAAGACGGATAAAATTTTGGAGTTAATGTGTTGCAATTGGAACCAAATACATAAAGATGCGCTTCTATTGAAAATTTGATTTGATGCTTCTGCGTGTACGCACACGTGTATGTATAATATTGACTATCAAAAATCGATCGGTACATCAGATTGTTAACACCAATCTGTTCATTAGCACATACTATCGATCGAGGGCACAGCAATACTACAAAAATTAAACAGAAAAAGGCCTAATGTAAGCCATCACTGTAGTGTAATTACACCAGGATTTGTATAATTGCCGTATGAAGGCAGTAAAATTTATATATGTGTATAAGATACCCATAGCTGCGGAATGATGAGGCCGTTGCGGTTGTTTCCGTAAAATTGAAGCAACCGCTATCAATTGGTGACCCGTAATTCTAAAAATGTCACCGCGGCATCATTTTTGCCTGGGGTTATGTGTGAAAATTTTGCTTAGTTAAACACTATGAGGAGGAAGAAGCCACTTGGAACCCTCTAGATAGCCAAGGTTTATGAAACGGCTGGCCTCTGCATCACCCAGTTGTTTGGCGAACCCGACCCGTTCGGTGAAAATTGACCCGGGACCCGTGCACTTGTATTCTGCGTCGTAAACCGTCCTGCAAAAGGAGTTGTTCCTCAATTACCCGAGCTCGATCCATATGATTTTCTTTAATGCAATATATGGTGATATTATTTCGTCATCTGGCACTATGCCCATATGTATACGTTTGTATTTTAACGGTGAGATTGTATGGAGCCGTGAATAAGTTTCTCTCTTTATTTTCGAACGACTCGTGTAAAATTAGATGAAAAAAGAATGATGGTGATGGGGCTCACTTGTCATTGGCAGAGTTGAAGTTGTTGGACCATCCTTGAGGGTGAACAACGTCGCTCATGTCGGTGTAGGCGTAGACCACCTTGGCATAAGGCATCCAAGCTCTCCCCAAGAACGCATTCCGTCCGGCGCCGGTTAGCTTACAGTGCACGAAACAGTAGCCGTTATCCTCCGTGTTGCTTTTCCGTGCTTGCGCCGTTATCATTGCCGTCGCGTCACCGGGTATCACATGCAATTCTGTGTTCTGCACAAACCCATTCATCAATATAAGTATCTTTAATTAGGGTTAATCTGATTCTTGGTCCAATTGGACTTTAACGAAATTGTCCAAATTTAGACCATAGATTAGTATAATTAATGATTCGAATTAATTGAGTTACCAGATAGAGAGATTTCCCGCTACCAAAGATAAAGTCAATAGTTCCTTCAACGTAGCAATCCTTGAAGAAATGCCTGCCCTTGTCATCACAAATGGTATCTTGAAATCCGTGGAGACTGCTATTATAGAACGCTGCCTTATCGCCGGAGATTCTCAACGCGGCCGCCTGCGCTCCCTTCCTCTTCCCGTCCGGCCTCGATGCCGAATTCTGAAATCAAGTCACATCAATTGAACCAACGAATAACGTACCAACCGGCGTGATATATGTTTCAAATGAAATGAAGAAAAAACAACGTTCGGCAAAGATTGTCGTTTGGAAAATCATGATGCGACGATTACATTACGGTAATTGTACGTCACGTCGTTAGAAGAGTAACCAAAAAAAGAAAACTCTCACAGTACACTTGAATGCATGAGAAATTTTTCAGTGCCGAGTGGGTACCAGATTGTGCCCGTTCGGGCATCCAGACTGTCCATTTCGATTTTGGACGGCTAAGATTTGGAAAGAGAAAAAGAAGAGAGAAAGAGGAGAGAAAGTGGTGGGGTGAGAAAAGAAAGAGAGTTTCAATTTAAACCGTTCAACACACTTTTGGACAGTCCGAATGAGTTGCTAAGTACCACATGGAACCACCTGGTGCCCAAGAATACACCCCCGCAACCAACCCCGGATTTGTGTAAATGTGCATGGAAATGTGTACTGTGAATATAACACTCTCGGAGAAATTAAAATGTGTCAAGAACAGCACTGAATCCTACCGCAATGACCAAATTGACAGCAGAAAAATAATCCGATTCCACGATCAACGTAGCGCTATCCACGGTCCCGTATTGCGCCGCCGTGCCGCCAAACACCAGCGTCGGCGCATCGTTGGGCGCACCGTAGAACGTGACAAACGGCTTCGTCCTCTCAATCTTGATTTTCTCCGTGTAGTTCCCGCCACCAATCCAGACAATAACCCGGTCAGCATTCCGGCGGGGAATGCTCCTGACGGCGTCCATCACCGTCCTGAAGTCCCCGGAGCCGTCTTTCTTCACCCTGATCGTCTTCGCGCGGCCCTCCGCCGCCACGAGGGCGGGGTCCAGCACGGCTTTTCGCGAAGCAAATGGCCCCACATTTTGTTGGAACCACCCGTTTAATTGCGCCTTGTCTGAGGGTATTTGAATGGTGTCGTCGGAGATGACATGTGGGATAAGAATCGTGACCATGAGTATCCCGGCGGCGATTTGTGTCGTTTTCCCGGCCATTGTTCTATGTTTTTTTTTAAAATTTATTTCACGCGAATTCTTGGGTTGAAATCTTGGGCAGATGTTTATATAGGGCTGTTGAGAGAGAGAGAGAGAGAGAGAGAGAGAGAGAGAGGAACCTGTGATACAGAATAATCGACCATATTTGGCTTTTGAGTTTGTGACAACGGTTGGGTTATACCGTTTATAGTTAGAGATATACAATTTAAGACGGCATTCATGAAGAACTAATTTAATGTCGAAAATGCCCCTTCATTTCAAGTCAGATTGGAGTTCGCAGAGGCTATTTTGGACTATTAGCCAAGTTTTATGTGGTTCAAGTGATCATTAGTATTTCCAAACAGAAAGTCTACACACACAGCAGATCTGTGCACAGATTGTGTTGTGGAGCCCACCACGGGTCCCACACAAATCATCCGAGCCGTTCATTAAATATAAAACATTTTTTCAAAGGTCTCCGTAAAAAATAAGCTCAATCCGATACCTATAGGTGCTCGATCCAACCATATAACTTTTCATTATCCGAAAATTTGAATGAAAAGTTAAATGGTTGGATGAAGCACCTATTGGTATTGGATTGAGCTTATTTTTTACGGGGACCCTTGAAAAAATGTTTTACATTTAATGAACGGTTCGGATGATTTGTGTGGGACCCGTGGTGGGCCCCACAATGAAATCTGTGCACAATCTGTGCACAAATCTGTGCACAATCTGTGCACAGATCTGTTGTGTACGTAGCAGGACTCATTTCCAAAGGAAGAAAGATATAGCATACATTTAGGAGGTGACGCCAATAAAACTAGTTGAATCTCATGTCGAAGCTAAAGCGGAATCAGGATTTCTGTGCCAAATTCCGAAAGATCAAATATGGGGGATTTATATGTACTAATGCTAAAATTCAACAAGGAAAAAATTAGACAGTATGAATTCAGGTCTAGAGATGATAAAGCATGCTTTTATTATGTTCATTCATTTATGATCGAATACACTGATTATGTTTCATTTATTGAGTTCAGATCTAAGCCGTTTTACTAAAAAATATATGAACTGGGTTTGACCCTTGTACAAGATGCCAATGTAATAAAAACTTAACTACATTTATAGGTATATATATGCTAGGGATATCTGCTTCGTTTTGTGATGCCGTTGTTTCATTTAGTCTTTGCAATCATTATTCAAAGATTAATAAAATTTTCTTTGCCGTTCAAAAAAATAAAATAAAATGCTTGATATGGGGTATTGAAATTAGCCCTAGAACAAGGTGTGCTCTGACACTTGCAACGATCCGAAGTTAGTGTCCGAATTTTCGGCATCACTGGCGGTGATTTCCCTCCTTCGTCGGACGTTACATCCGACCAATATAGATATGCCTCAATCAACTCTTGCCTCTCCTCTTAATTTTTTTTTTGAGCAATAAAAAAATATTAATCTTTAAAAACAAATTACAAGAATTAATTCCCTTCCATTTCCTCTATCTATCTATCCAAACAAAAAAGTGTCTCCCCCATCCAAAATGCTCCAAAACATAGGAAAACTTCTCTTCAAGCGCGGATAATATTAGGCTATTTCCATAACAATGTTATGCGGTGACATTTTCAAACGAAATGAAAGAGGCCAATTGAATTGCATCATTCAAAAATTTGGGTTAGATATGTGAGACTTAGTAATCTTTGAATATACAGTTAGATTCGATGCTCGAATCATATCTAATCTAATTAAATAAATGGACCTTACATGTTTCATGCACTCATTCAAGCACATTATTGAATATTACAAGAGAAGGGATCGCTTAGCATCACACCTTGATCGAATCTACAACCGTAAAACTTCCCTCATTAATCTTTCCAAGAATTTTCACATGCCATGTGTTTCGTCCAACCAAATGTCAAACTCTCGTTGGCCGATCCCCTCTTGAACCTCTTCCAATCACGTATAACAGTCGTCAGATCCGTCACTTTGGCGCTTATGCTCCGACAACAATTGGCGTGGACCGTAACCACATCCCTAACGTCACCGTCTTGGCAAAATCCACTGAAATATAACGGGTCCAAAAACCTCACATTGAGGTCTAAATCCGTAAACACAGGTTCCTTCATCAGTGCTTGGAGGACGTCTTGATCCTTCATGCCGGTCGAGTTGTCTTTCTTGGCGTACCACGAATCAAATAGGGCGATGGTCTTGTTGTTGGACCGGATCATGTAGAAGCCGGTGTTGATTAGGTTGTCTCCGGAACTTTCGTTTCCGTTGAACTTATCGGTGCTGATTTGGAGGTCTAAGGTTTCGTTCAGAACCAGCCTTGAGAATGGGTTTCTTAGCCACATTACATCTGTGTCCTGCCCAGGAAAAAAGATAGTCAATCATTTTTTTTTTTTTACGAAAAATACCCAATACTATTTATTCATAATACATTAATTCCAATACTATATATTCATAATACTATGTTGAAAAAAAGTCGTGAGTTTGTTTTCCATCTTGAGTAAAAAACATAATAAAACCCCAAGGGATTGGTTACGTGTCTTGACCTGGGACTTAGATGTTTGCTACTATATCCTAATGTCTTAGGTTCGATTCTTCTTGTTAACAACTCTTTTAAGGCCACCTTACCCTCATGCGTAAGCGTGTGAAACGACTGTGAAAGGAGTTGTAGGAATTAGTTCGAAATGCGCGCAAGCTTGCCCGGGACATCCTGCATTACCAAATATATATATAACCAATTCATGCTAAAAATTGCATAGCATTGAATGACTCATGTGGCATGTTCAATTTGTGAGTGAAGCATGTCCCATGGAATGTTGTAAGACCCTGTATTAATTTTTTTTTCACATGCAGTTTGATTTGGGACCAGATTAAACCAACCCAAGAGTTAAGAGGTATATGGCTTTTGATTTGCAGATTGTTCACATGCAGTTTGATTTGTTTTTATTCTTGTTTTGTTGGTTTTTTTTTTTTTTTTTTTTGTGTTTTCAGACTAGTAGTGTCCCTTCTTGTTTGTACGTTGTTTTCTTCGATACATGATACATATGTTTTGTGTTCCTATAAAAAAAAAAAGTTTCAGGTATATTGCCCTGAAATTGGGGTCACATTTCTTTAACACTAGGAATTTCATGCCCTGTAAGTGCTGCTGGGTCATATGGGACATATGGCCGAATATGTCCCATATTCAAAAGTGAGTAAATTGTATTTCGATTCGCATGTCTTGATATTTTTTTCTGGGCACTTTTTAGAGTAATTTTCAAGATGTACATCGTTTATATTTTTCTAGAATCTAATACCACATTATTATTGCAGAAATTCTGCGTATTCAACAAAATAATCCAAAAGACATCTACAAAACCAAAAGATAGTAAATGGGAAAAAAATAGTAAAGAATTTGACTCAAATCACAAAAAAGTTAGTAAAAACAACTACATTAATTTGTTTGTGGGTTCTTTTGTTATTCTTCTTTCTGCTTCGAGATTGAAAAATATGTCAAGCGGTGCCTAGCGGTCGATTCGGTCATTCTTCTCGACACAGATGACCCGGATTAAATCTCAGTGCATACAAATTTGAGCCGTCGATTGCCAAGATGAATGACCGGATCGGCTGCTTGACAGAGATGCTGCTCGGCAACATATTTTTCAATCTTGGCACCCACTTGGCAGCATCTCCATCCGGATAAAAGATTAAAAACTTTCATATTTTCCCACCAAATTTTCAGTTGTAATTAATTTAGTTACGAAGCCCAAAAAAATCATATCCAACAAAAGGTTTACCGTGAAAATGAAGTTATAGCCACGCTTGAGGACATCTCCAAGAAACAGAGTCCTCCTCCACATCATCTTGATGAAATCACCAGACATATACAATTTCTCCCCAATAAAATCCACACCCTCCGTTTCCAGTTTATAGCAGTGAAGTCCGAGAAATCTGCACCGTTCAAAAGACGTTTGATCGACCGCCACTATCAGCAGGCGGTCCCTCAACACCAGAGTATTTTCCCCGAGCCAAAAACTGTCCAAAAACAAGTCGAGCATTGACTTTTCTCCCTCCACGTAAGCCTTGTTGACTACGGCGATGATAAGACTCTTGTTTTCCGTAGAAGTCTCCGCCAATACTTCTTCTAGCTCATCTCTATACGTACTCATATTGAACTGTAAAAATAAATTCGGATGTATGGAATCATTGGAATATGTTCCCGTATCGCCGAAATTAAATAGTCATGATGCACGATCGAGATGCAACTACTTCGTGTAGTGAAAATTAATCCAGGCCGTAGAAAAACCAAGTTATATACAGAGAGTCAGAGATATGCATGAATGCATATTGCATGGAAAGAAAGGAAGGCTCTTACCATTAAGGTGGAATGGCATTGGGACTTTGGAGGAGGGAAGAAAGGATTGTTAATGGAGGAATAGGAGGAGAGGAAGATATAGAGTAAACCGATCGACAAGAGAGACAACACAGTCAGATCAAACACACGAATATTCATGATCTTCTTCATCGAAAGGCCCAATGACTTGATTGTGGATAATAGCGGGCGGTGGTCGTGATCGACGTCCATAACGCCGTCGCCAACGGTGGATCGCTTTTCATCTCCGGGCCGGGAGGGGATTTTACAAAGTGGGGACTTGATATTTTGTAGGAAACCGTCAAACTACAGACGCTTAAATTGCCTAACCCAAGCTAGACTTCGTACTTGGACCTTTCTTTTCCTCTTCAAATGCCTTTTTGTTTTTTTGTTTTCTTGAGGCTTCCCATATTAGAGTGATGGGTTGCCTACCTATACAGTAATTATTCAGTAGTCCGGGTCCTCCGGGAGCACCGCCACATGATGGTCCAAATTATTTCAGAATCACTTATTTATGTGGACATATACTTAGTCGTGGGCCACCCATGAGAATATGTGATTGTTGAGTGGTCTGGAGCAACACATAACGGTGCTCCTCCCGAACAACTGAATAATATTATGTCTAGTCATTTATGATCGAATACATTTATTAAAAGTTTCATTTATTGAGTTAAGATCAAAGCCGTTTTACGGAAGAAAATCTAAACTAAGTTTGGCCCTTGTACAAGATGCCAATGTAATAAAATCTTAGCTACAGTTATAGGTATATACTCCCTCCATCCCTATTTAATTATCTATTACGTTTTTGCATGCATTTTTAACAGCTTATATCTCTCAAAGTATATTATGTTTTATGTTTTTTAAATCAATCTTATAGAAAAAAAAAATTCAAATCTATCAAATAAGATCCATATTGCATATTTTTAACAATATACATCAAGAAATATAAGTCGTTAAAAATGCACGCAAAACTGTAGTGGACAATTAAATAGAGACGGAGGGAGTACAAAACAGGGGGTGCTCTGACGAGGGCAATTTTGTACACCCTCCTTAAAAGAGGATAAATATTATCTTCCCTCTTATTGATTGAAACGATGTAGGTGTCACTCGTGTCGCAATACCCTTTTTGTAAGTATGGCATCACTTTGTGGTGAGATTCACACACTTTGTAGTGAGATTCATACCATTTCAACCAATAAGAAGGACGGTAATGTTCACTCTCTTAAGTGAAGGATGAACAAAACTCAACTCGTGACACTTCCAATGACCCGAAGTTAATGTCCGAATTTTCGACATCACCGGTGGTGATCTCCCTCCTTCGTCGGATGACATCCGACTAATATATGCCTCAATCATCTCTTCCCTTTCCTTTTTTTTTTTTTTTAACAGCAAATTTTTTTTATTAAACTTTGAAACTATAAATCACTCCTACAAAAATTAATCCCCTTCCCTTCCTCTATCAATCTCTCCAAACCAAAAAGTGTCTCTCCTATCCACAAAATGCTCCAAAACATAGGAAAACTTCTCTTCAAGCGCGGATAATATTAGGCTATTTCCATAACAATAGTCTACAATGTAATGCAGTGGCATTTTTGAACGAAATGAATGAGGCCAATTGACTTGCATCATTCAAATATTTAGGTTATGTATGTGACACTAAGTCATCTTTTTTATTCCATAATATAAGTTTAATTAGAACGCCAATTAAATACGCGCTGTCTTTGAATATACAGTTTGATTCGATGCTCGATCGATCATATCAATCTAATTAAATAAACGGAATTTACATGTTTTATGCTCTCATTCAAGCATATTATTGTATATTGTATATGTACACACCCACCCTTCCTCAAAACTTCCCTCAATGTCTCCAAGAGTTTTCACATGCCACGTGTTTCGTCCAACCAAATGTCAAAGTCTCGTTGGCCGATCCCCTCTTGAACCTCTTCCAATCACGTAAAACAGTCGTCAAATCCGCCACTTTGGCGCTTATGCTCCGACAACAATTAGCATGGACCGTGACCACATCCCTAACGTCCCTACTGTCTTGGCAAAATCCACTGAAATATAGTGTGTCGAGAAACCTCACGTTGAGGTCTAGATCCGTAAACACGGGTTCCTTCATCAGCGCTTGGAGGACGTCTTGTTCTTTCATTCCGGTGGAGTTGTCTTTCTTGGCGTACCACGAATCGAATAGGGCGATGGTCTTGTTGTTGGACCGGATCATGTAGAAGCCGGTGTTGATTCGGTTGTATCTGGACATTTCGTTTCCGTTGAACCCATCGGTGCTGATTTGGAGGTCTAAGGTTTCGTTTAGAACCAGCCTTGAGAATGGGTTTCTTAGCCACAGTACATCTGTGTCCTGCCAGGTAAAAAAGATCGTCAATCAGCGAATTTTTTTACGAAAAATATCCAAAAAGTCGTGAGTTTGTTTTCCATCTTGAGTAAGAACATAACAAATTAATTCTTGCTAAAAATTGCATAGCATTGAATGACTCATGTGGCATGTTCAATTTGTGAGTGAAAGCATGTCCCGTGGAATGTTTGGGTCATATTTCTTTAACTCTAGGATGGTAATTCAAGGCATGCGAATCGAAATAATTAACGGGATGTATTATGAGAGAATAACATATCTCGTAAAATGAAAAATAATTCCTTAAAAAATAGTAAGAATTTTAACGGAATGGGCCTATAATTACATTTATATAGGGTACCTAAAAGAATATAAAATCAATGATCACATTTTTGTTTAAAAAATTAATTTATCTAGCAATTCGACCCCTCCCCTCCATAATAGAGATCCGTCCTCAGCCCTTGCAACCTCGAGAGGTAAATATGGACTCCAGCTTCGTAACTTCAACAACTAGTTGTACTATATTACGTATATATGGTAGGAAAAACATATAAATTCGATGACTCATTTTTGTTAAAATATAGGGAAACTTAAATATGGGTCCTATCCTACATTGATACTTAAGTCATAATCCTTGTAGGTTTGAAAACTTATGTTTTCATTCTGAAATGAAATTTAAATAATACCCATTTAGCCCTTAATAATTTTTTACATTTTACTAGAGTCGCTGCGCGGACCAAATTAAATAAGGGATATTGACTCGGACCAAATTAAATAAGGGATATTGACTTTGTCCAACATGAAAAAATCAATATCTCTTATTTAATTTGGTCCGCGCAACGGCAATCATGACAAAATCATCCGGAATCACGACAAAATCATCCGGGATGTAAAACTAACACAAAAAGTTAGTTTAAGATCCTAAAATTCTTTACTATATAGGTAAAGAAATTTGGGATGTAAAAAATTTCTTTACCTATATGGTAAAGAATTTTAGGATCTAAAATTAACTTTTTGTATTAGTTTTATATCCCGGATGATTTTGTCATGATTCCCGATGACTTTTCCATAATTTCTGTATTTGTCATGATTAATGGTGTTTTAGATATTATTTAAACTTCAAGATGTCGACTTAAGTATTCAAATCTAGTAGGATGAGCACCTAAATAAGTCTACGAAACATGGTGGCTATTTAACTGCTTCTAAAATATATAATTAAATTCACTTTCGACTCATCTCTGACAGAGATATACAGTATATTCTTGACTAAGCTACCTGGAGCAGCTTGTTTCCGAATTGTATTCTTCCACTACAACAACCCTCCTATTCTGGTCGCCAGCCAATCGTGCGAAAAACTGAAAAAGTAAACAACTACTCCTTGACACTCAAGCACAATATCTTACTCTTTTACTTAACAGATGTTCAGTTCTATCCAATCAATGGATCCACATCCTTTATCTGTCCTTTGAATTTTACAGCGATAACTTCTACCAATAATTAACCCTTTGCGTTTCCAATTAGTAGTAGAATTTTCTTCTTCCTAGATAAGGATGATATCATGCCCATAGACATGTTAATCCAAAATTCATAGTATTCCATTGTGGTATTGTGACAACATATGCACACTTAAGAAAATAAGATCCCTAACCTCGTTGTATTTGTTGAAGGAGGTTGAATGTTACATCTCACATCGGAAAATTTGAAAAGAATTAAGTGCATGGTATAACCTTTTGAGCCACGTGGTTAGACTACATGTCTGTTAGCGTGGGTCGTTACGTTGAAAGTATGAAATTTCGGTTGAATTTCACATAAACCCCCAAACGATGTTTTTCTCTACGCATGCACTTTTTAGAGTAATTTTCAAGGTGTACGTCATTTATATTTTTCTAGAATCCAATACCACATTATTATTATTATTATTGCAAAAATGCTGCATATTCAACAAAATAATCAAAAAGACATCTACAAAACCAAAAGATATAAATGGTTAAAAATAAAGAATTTGACTCAAATTACAAAAAAGTTAAAAACAACAGAATACATTTGTTTGTGGGTTCTTTTCTTAGTCTTCTTTCTACTTCGAGATTGGAAAATTTATATATTGTTCTTATACCATGGTAAAAGATTAAAAACTTTCATATTTTCCCACCGAATTTTTATTTATAATTTAGCTAAGAATCCAAAAAAAAACCATATCTAACAAAAGGCTTACCGTGAAAATGAAGTTATAGCCACGCTTGAGGACACCTCCAAGAAACAGAGTCCTCCTCCACATCATCTTGATAAAATCATCAGACATAAACAATTTCTCGCCACCAAAATCCACACCGTCCGTTTCCAGTTTATAGCAGTGAAGCCCAAGGAATCTGCACCGTTCGTAAGACGTTTGATCGACGGCAATGATTAGCAGGTGGTCCCTCAACGCCCGAGTATTTTCCCCGAGCCAAAAACCATCCATGAACAAATCGAGCATTGACTTTTCTCCCTCTACGTAAGCCTTGTTGACTACGGCGATGATTAGACTCTTGTTTGCCATAGATGTCTCCGCCAATACTTCTTCTAGCTCATCTCTATACGTACTCATATTGAACTGTAAAAATAAATTGGATATATATCGTGAAAATTAAACAAAAATACATGAATACGTTTGCGTATTTATGGAATATGCTCATATCTCCAAAATTGAATCTCAAACTAACTTAAAGATTGACACGAACAACGAACGTAACCGTCACAGAAATCATCATATCTATGTTTATATCAAATGATGCGGAGATGTTTGAGAAGTAAACTTTTAAAAAAATTCCAAAAAAATTTAAAAAGTTGGGAGAATAAAGTGAAACGATGTAATTGAGAGAGAGAGAGAGAGAGAGAGAGAGAGAGAGAGAAAAAAAAAAACTGAAGCAGTTAAAGTAAATTCATCATGAAATTAGTGTGATATAACTTTACTTTTTTAGTTCACTCCTAGGATGCATGCATATACATATTATTGATAGATATATACGTATATAATATCGAGAAATCATACATACATATATATATATTACGAAAATACATAGAGAAAATATGTTTTTTTTTTGCAGTCCATCGGTTCAGTTGCAGCCGTCTAAAAGTGTTAATAATGATTTTTGACAAATTCCTATTGGCAAAAAAAGTATCAATTAATCTTTCACAAACTTGGATATTAATAATAATCATGATGCGCAACCGAGAGGCAACTAATTCGTGCAGTGCAAAAAAAAAAAAAAAAAAACCCAAATCGCAGATGTATGAATGTACATGTATTGCATGGAAATTAATTAAGAAATTAAGTTGCTTACCATTAAGCTCGTGGGATGGCATTGGGACTTGGGAGGAGGGAAGAAAGGCTGGTTACTGGAGGAATAGGAGGAGAGGAAGATGTAGAGTAAACCAATGAACAAGATCAGAGACAGCACAGTTAGATCAAACACGCGAATATTCATCATCTTCTTCACCGAAAGGCCCCATGACTGGATCGTGGACAATAATGGGCGGTGGTCGTGATGATCGACGTCCATAACGCCGCCGCCGCCAACGGTACTGGAGCTTTTCATCTCCGGCCAGGGAGGGGATTTTATAAAGTGGGGGGAGTTAATTAATACTCCTATTTTGGTAGGGAACCGTCAAAGTACAGGTCCTTAAATTACCTGACCAAAAGCTGGACTTCGTACTTGGACCTTCCTTTTCCTCTTCAAACACCTTTTTGTTTTCTCGTGGAAGTATACAGTGATGGGTTTGCCTACTTATATATACAGTAATTATTCAGTCCAGAAGCACCGCGACGTGATGCTCCGAACTATTTTAGAATAATCATGCTACGTAGGGACACATTTCTCGGCCGCTCTTCAAAAACTCCTCTTTTACAAACAGTGGAACCCGCAAAGATGTGTAGGGCCCACTGCTTGTAAGAGAGGAGTGTCAGGAGAGTGGCCGAGAGGCGACTATAGATTACTTTTATAACTCATGACATGATGTTTAAAAAAAAAAAAAAACTAATGATGTTAAATCGTGACTCTTATAAAAATATGTAGTTCTCGATATGATTAATACAGGAGTAATTTGAGACAAATGTATTATTTATTTATTTTAGAAATTAATCAATTATTTACGACAAATGTATCATCTCCTTTGAGTTTTAAAATTAGGTTTCATTTGGTTAACAGGGAAAGAAAGAGAAGAGACGGGAAACTTTATATGTATATATATATATATATTCCATTAAATAGTTTTAGAAGAAAGAGATGAAAAACAACAAAGAAAAAGCACAATAGATTTTCCTTTAATTTACTTTTTCTTTTGATGTTATATTTTTCGTTCTCTTACTTTTTCCCCCCTAACCAAGCAGAAGCAGGCTGTTAAAGAAGGGAGGTCCGTCTTTGAATGCTAGAAAAATTAATGCTTAGAGAGGCAAATTTACAAAACTATGAGGTCCATTCGTGTAATTGTCAAAATCCTATGGAACAAAATCATGTTTAAGAATATACATACATACATATATATATATATATATATATATATATATTTTATTTTTTTGGTTTTATTGTTTTTATTTGTTGTTTATGTATTTTTGACCGGTAGTTTCCACTTTTATTATACTGTTTTTCTTATATATAATATCTGTATTTTCTGACTTGTCAAAAAAAAAAAGAATATATATATTATCAATTTTATCCTTTACCTAGAAACTTCCACTTGCCAAAACCAGGTTTTTCTTGTCAATATTAGTAAACCACCCTGACTAAAACAACCATATTTAGGATAACAAGTATAGGAACACAATTTTCAGATACAACTGTGTACGGAGCTGTCTGATGTACGCGGGTTTCAGTGCATCGAACGAGTCTGAGAGCGGTTGCGTCCAGAATTGTGTTATTTCTATCATGAATCGAGCTCCAAATATTGTCTTTTTCAAAACTAATATCGTCATCACCTTTTACAAACTCCAAATTAATTAATTAATTAATTACCTTTGGTGTGAGCAATTGGAATTTGGAACTCCGATTAGTCTTTTATTGGCAAAGCATTTGCTAATAATTTGGATGTTTAACAATGATTCATCATCATTTCATTGTCACCGGAATTCAATGAAAAAGATAGGGCACTACCTTCCCCCTTAAGTTAAACAACTTTCATAGTTCAGCGCTTGTGATTTTTTAGAGAGATGCTTTGAATTAGACAGAGTAAGGCACAATAATTTAGAATTTGGACCTTATTTGATTGGCTATTCAAATCCCCCTTTCTGATGCTTTGATTTTTCCAAAAATACTCCATTAAGCTGATTTCAGTCATTGTTTCTTCTTTTAATTTCAAAATCCAAACCCTGACTAGATAATGGGTTTAAAGGTTTACTTTTTTCCGTCCTCACATTGTTCATCATTTTCGTCATGTCTCCTTGGTGAGTTTGGCGCTATCTTGATTTAGAGCTCATTCAATCTTTCATTGAATGTATTTTCAGTTTTTACTTCTTTTACTATAGTTCTTCAACCTTTGTTGGCTATTTTGGTCTCTCTTCGATAAACCTATTGTCGAGTTTTTAATAAAATTTTATTGCTTATAAAAATAACGACGACATGTATGTTTTGACCTATCAGGGCAAAAACGTACTTTGACACAGGCAAAAAATGATGAACAGGGTGATGACGGAAAAAAGTAAACCTTAACTCACTATATAGTAGAAGTAATAGATTATAGATATAGATATAGATATAGACAGATTTGAGAATATATGGATACTCATTATCTAAGGGTTTGGATGCTGGCGGCAAACGTGTACCTTTCTCTCTAATCTCCATACCTCCTTCGTCGGGCATCCATCAAGGACCGGAGGAGTGTGCTGCACAGCTACGTGTTGTGCGATAGCCGACGCCGCCTTGCCGGCATCCGCTCGACGATCGGAGATGTCCACTGCGTAGAGCTCGTTGAGTACTACAAATGTACCAAAAATCAACCCGATCAAATATCGTTAAGTGCCTCATCGAAACACATATAATTCGGAAAGAATGGATTCAGTGGTTTTGATCCAGTGTTTCGTATCCATTAGGATTCATTTTTTCCCAAGTTTATATGTATTCCGATGGCTTAACAATATTTGATCGGGTTGATTTTTGGTACACTTGTAGTACTCGATGAGCTCTACGTAGTGGACGTCTCCAATCGTTGGAACCGATGCTGGCAAGGCGGCACTGACGGCAGCACAACACGCTGCACAGCACGTAGCTGTGCAACACACTCCCTTCGTCCATCCATCAATCTATACCTCAATCTACTCTTCGCTCTCCTCTATCTGTCTGTCTTGGCAAAATCCACTAAAATAGAGCGTGTCCAAAAAACGTCACACTGAGTTTCAAATCTCTAAACGCACGTTCTTTCATTAGGGTTTGCAGAACGTCTTGTTCTTTCATTCCAGTGGAGTTGTCTTTTCTAGCGTACCATGAATTGAAGAGGGCGATGGTCTTATTATTGGATCGAATTGTGTAGAAGCCGGTGTTGATCCGGTTGGCTTTGGACCTTTCCTTGCCGTTGAACTTATCGGTGCTAATTTGGAGGTCGTTTCGTTTAGATTCAGCCTCGAGAATGGATTCCTTAGCCACATTACGTCGGTGTCCTATGGGTGAAAAGATAAGACGTCGATAAAATTTTCACGAAAAAAATACCACAACATGCAATCGAGAAAGTTTATGTGCACAGTGCACAGATCCAGACACATTCACATGCACATATCTGGAACCGTTTGATGCACGTGACCCCATAAAATAATGAAACACCACGTGCATATATCGGACAGCCATGTGGATTAAACACATCTGTGTCGGGAACTCTCATCCATATCTAAGTATATATGTGTGCCCTTGTAAT
This sequence comes from Rhododendron vialii, assembly GCF_030253575.1. Taxonomy (NCBI): domain Eukaryota; kingdom Viridiplantae; phylum Streptophyta; class Magnoliopsida; order Ericales; family Ericaceae; genus Rhododendron; species Rhododendron vialii. Next base: position 37,833,722 of record NC_080565.1, on the reverse strand, counting down.
CTGTCTATCTAGCATTGCTCAAAGTACGTTGGGCTTCATTCGGAATGAATACCATTCCGCCAACACCATATTTTGAAGACTACATATGGTAAAAAAAATGTATTTGCTCAACAGCTTGATTTGGGGCCAGATTAAACCAATAGAGTGCAAACGTGCCGAGCCGAGCTAAGCTTCGACATGTTCAAGCTTGGCTCGCCATATATGGGACTGACTCGAGCTCGTGATGAGCCATGTGGTATGTGCTCGAGCTTGGCTCAGCAAATATTTTGATGGCTCGAGTTCGGCTCGCTATGGCTTGGGAGGTTGCTCAATTACAAACCGAGCTGAAAGTCCTAGCTAGCTCGTTCATTTACGTCACGAATCGAGCTATTTTCGAGCCGAGTCTCGAGCTGCTCGCGAGCGGCTCTGTTCGTTTGTAGCCCTATAAACCAACCTAAGACTTGAGAAGTATGTATATGGTATTCCAAATTTCTGGTAACTCTTTCTCAAACTCTAGCATCATGATTGAAAGCGTGACTCCAAATATTGACGAAAATAATTACTTCTAGGACTCCTTTTTTTTTTTTGCATTATGCGAATTTTCCCACTGAATTTCAAGCTATAATTTAGCTACGAATCTAAAAAAAAAATCACCGATAATCCGAAAAAGGGTCCTGTGAAAATGAAGTTATAGCCACGCTTGAGTACGTTCCCAAGAAACAAAGTCCTCCTCCATATCATCTTGATGAAATCATCAGACATATACAATTTCTCCCCACCGAAATCCACACCGTCTGTTTCGAGTTTATAGCAGTGAAGCCCAAGAAATCTGCACCGTTCATAAGCGTTTGATCGACGGCCACAATTAGCAGGTGCTCCCTCAACACCCGAGTATTTTCCCCGTGCCAAAAACCATCCAAGAACAAATGGAGCATTGACTTTTCTCCCTCCACGTAAGCGTTGTTGACTACGGCGATTATTACTGTCTTGTTTCCGTCGAAGTCTCCGCCTTCTAGCTCATCTCTGTACGTACTCATACTGTACTGTAAAATGCCGGCCAATAAAAAAAACAGCAAAATAAATATCACTCCATCCATTCTAAAAAGATAGTCCATATGTGTCCTATCAAAAAATAAAAATAAAACTTCGCCGTTAATTTGCTAAAAGGGCGAGGTGTCAAGCACAAAAGGTATTTTGAATAAAGAGAATACAGACTCAATAAACTTGAAACGAAGCCATTTTGAGTGGGGAAGGTCGATTTTGAAACTTTTGTGCTTGGATTAAGGTTATTGAAACCTAATTCATTACAGAAATCTCTAAATGCTTTTCGTAAAAAGAAAATCACGTATATAGTTTATCTCCCATATATGCAATCAAAATTGTGATCATGAGCTGTCATATTCACACACTAAAGCTCATCCTAATCACCAAAAGGATCAAATATATGCATGTGTCTATGCGGGCGTATGCATGAATGTATTGAAATGTGTGTGTATGTATGTATGTGTATATGAAAAGTTACGTACCATGATGGAGGGATGGTTTTGGGACTTTGGAGGAGGGAAGAAAAGCTTGTTATCGGAAAAAGAGGAGGAGGAGAAGAAGAAGAAGATATAGAGTGAACCAATAACCAAAAGAGACAACATATATGGTTAGATCAAACACACGAATATTCATCTTCTTCATCATCAAAAGCCCAAATTGATCACAACAATATTGGAAACTGTCAAGTGGGGGGTTGGCTATATATGTGTATATATAAGGTACTAGAACTATTCCTTTCATTTCATCACTAGAGACTGGGACACATGCAATGCGTGTGCAAGTTAGATTTTGGCAAAATTTGATCAAACCACTTATTTGTTTGATCAAAATCTGACTTGCGCTCGAATCGCGTGTGTCCGGCCTCTAGTGTGTGTGTGTATATGTAGACACCCCAGTCTGATTTCCTGATCGTTTTACTTCGTTTTTCGGTTTTTTGTTTCCCCGATGATGAATCAGGTCAAAAACAGTTTTGAGAAAATGAAAATGGCTTGAGTTTGGTATACGTGGAGCCCATCCTTAGCCCTGAAACCCTTGAACCAAAAACTAGGCCTTGGGGTTGACCATCGAGCGACGTACTGGGTCCCTCGCGCGATGATTCACTGGCCAGGTGGCGGTCAAAGTCAAAGTTTTGACTGTTGACCCTCGCAGGGTTTAGCTTGACACGCGCGCGATGCTTCCAGATCCTCGCGCGATGGTCAACACCTGTCATTTTCACCCGGATTGCATGGTGATCAAGGGGCTACAGGCCTATATAACCCCGTTTCGTCGACTGAACAGCGTTCTGGGGGGCTCCCCTTGCACCACCTCTACCCCATTCTCCCATCACCTTTGGCACCCCACTTCTTCACTAAGTGATTGTAACCAGCCTTGTTGGCTGGTTGCATGGCCTTGCCTAGCCACCAACCAACTCCTCCTTCTATAAATACCTCCCCCACCCCACCCCCCATGGTTCATCTTCAAGGGTTACCAATATTTCTCAAGAAAGAAGAAGGAAGTTTAAACACAAGCACCCCATATTGCACTCACTCCCACATAATCACTATCCAAGCCCCACCACCTCATTCAAGCCATCTTCAAGACACTCAAGCAAAGGTATAATACTTTTCTGCTTACTGTTCGAACCCCTGAGGGGAGCTAACAGGACCAAGGCTGGTAATCAATACCAGTTCTGATCCTAAAGCCAGCAGAGTTACAAGTTACCATGGAAAAGCTCTCCTACGCGCGAGATACCCACTCCATCGCGCGACTGTTCTAGTTAGCACGATATGGTTCTCGTGGGGATGGGATCCTTATCCTCGTTCATTTATGATCTTATGCCTTCCTATGGAAAATATTTACGATATTTCACTATCTTGTATGCTAAAATTTGTAGTTAAACTTAGAACTTTTAGTTATTCAGCTTGAGAATGCCCCTGGTTTGCTCCTGAATATGTTCTCAGAGCCCAGGCATGCAAAACAGCTCCTGGAAGTCCAGTCAGAACCCTCGCACGAGTGTATCACTCTGTCGCGCGATGGTTGTCTTAATTTTAGAAACTGCCCTTGCATGGGCAACTTGGCCTTGGCCTCTGTTTAGTCACCCCCACTGTTTAGGGGTTGTATTTCAAAATCATTACTGCCTGTTGTAATATTGCTTACTTTCAAGTACTTATAAACTGCTTGGTTTGCACCTGGGTGAGCACTTGTCCTTCCAGAGCCCAGAAGGGGGTAAAGTTCAAACTGTTGGTGAGGCATCAACACTCGCGGGAGTGTATGCGATTGTCGCGCGATGGTGTATTTGCATGCAGGTTGATCAATGTATGGGATTGTCGCGCGATGGTGTATTTGCATGCAGGTTGATCCACGCATGCAAGTTGGCCATTATTTGTGCTGATCTCATATAAAGCCCTGTTTTGGTGTTTGATCGAGAGTGTTGGGTTTTATCCCACTTTTTATTTTATTCCATTCATCCATGATATATCCATCACATCCTACAAACATGTTACAGTATTAATTCCCGATTAACTGTTCCCTCGCCCTAATTAGCTAAAAATTGATTAATGAAACAGAATTACAAACAAACATTTTTCGCAAATGCCTAAAGTAGAGACCGATCTCCGGATTGGGCGAGAGGGGTGCCATAAAACCCTTCCCCTCTCGTAACCTGGCTCCCGAACCCAGATATGGTTATGACGGACTGGTTCCTTAACTATTTCAAATCAAACAGCGCGACAAGTGCTTCGAAATACGGTTCCTTGGGTGTCGGACCTTCAAACCCGAGTGGCGACTCTGTATTTTGCAAGCGCTTGCTTTCCCGCTCGCGCTCCCTCGATCTGGGCCCTTGCATTTTGAAATCCGAAAATTTCAAAGGGCACGCTGCCCACAATATATATATATATATATATATATAGAGAGAGAGAGAGAGAGAGAGAGAGAGAGAGAGAGAGAGGACCTGCCGAGGACGGAAGCAAGGGTTGAGATGCGGAAGAAATCGGGGTCCTGATCGAAAGGCTTGTAGATGTAGATGATGTGAACAATTGCTGTTCTAAAATGAATGCGAGGGAGAATTCTATTGTAAGGAGTTACAAAATGGAAGCACCTATCACAACGTGGAGTTGAATTTGGGAAGTAAATTTTCTTTTTTACCCTTACAGTTAAAGAAGTATAAGAAGTAGTATTTGGCTGGCAAATTATTTAGGTTTGGGAGGGTGTTTTGGAAAATAAAAAAGCATGATGTATAGAGCTTTAAAAAATGGAGACATCAAATTGGTGCTCTCCATTTATATATTAAAATAGATATCTCAATGCGTACGTATAATAAGATAGTACTAGAACGTACGTACCAAACTAGAAAAAAAGAAGAAGATATTTTAGGAGTAATTGAATAAACTAATGATGACGTCACACCATATGGAAAAAGGGTTTTTGTGAAAATCTTGACTAATTTAAAAACTCAAAAATTGGTAAAGTCGAATCTTTTCAATTTTCAGTTTGTATAGTTAGACTTGTACGTAGATATTTAAGGCTGTATAAAGAGCATCTCAAACTCGACTTCAAATTGGAGATGTCAATTTTTATGGCATTTTGGCATCTTCAATTTGACATCAAAGTCTCCTCTCTTACTCTTGTGTCATATTTTATTTGTTTGACATAAAGCTATCCCTTCCAACCCTTGTGTCAAATTGTATTATATTTACATTTTGAATTTTTGCGAACTCTAAAATTATCATAACCGTCAGTTCTTATATCGAATTATTCAGTTATTATCTTGTCAGTTTCACATTTTCTCGTAGTCTAACCTATACTGTATATTACAAGATGACTACAATAACCCATTTTAACCAGAAATGATTCGTGCACAGTTGTCTTTTTCTCCCGTCTCGGGTCGCACAAAGATGATCGGAGCCGCTTATTTTGTTCAAAATATATCGTTTAAGGTCTCTGTAAAAAATGAGCCTAAATTCTGAAGTGATTTTGTATGTTTTGTTAACGCCTCAAACGATATCGAACGAAGCTCATTTTTTACAGAAACCTTAAACGATATATTTTGAACAAAATGAGCGGCTCCGATCATCTTTGTGCGACCCGAGGCGGGAGAAAAAGGCTGCTGTGCACAGCAGTCTGTGCACGTAGCACAACTCCATTTTAACTTACATATAAAATTCCGGTACTATCAACAGGAGTTATGCTACTCTTGTTTTTTTTTTAAAAAGAAACACTGTCGAAAACACCTAACAACAACTTAATTGCAACAAATTCTTTCTCAAAATTTATTCACCGCCGAAAATGCCTCCTTAAACTAACGTGGAGTGTTGGCCCAAACGTTTTGATGTTCGATAAATCTAAGGACACATACATTTTTACACAAATCTTGCACGTACATTTTTATGGGGCCCACTTTGGGTCCCACCAATATGATCCGAACTGTTCATTATTTTTAAAATATTTTTTTAAGAGTTTATGTAAAAAATAAACTCGATAGGATATCAGTAAGGGCTTTTTCAAAAATAATAAGGTGAAACAGCCTGATTCGCCTTGCTATTTCTGAAAAAGCCCTTACCGATATCTTATCAAGTTGATTTTTCACAGATACTCTTAAAAAATTATTTTAAAAATAATGAGAAGTTCGGATCATATTGGTAAGATCCGAGGTGAGTCCCATAAAAATGTATGTGCAATATTTGTGTAAAAATGTATGTACAAGTAACACAACTGTTTAATGTTAAACTAACGTGGAGTGAAAGTCAACATCAGGTGCCTCGTGGTCTCACACATCATTCTCCTTTTCCACTGTGCTACGTACCGATCGATCTCAACAACTCCGTTACCTCCAAGCTTGTTTCAATAGAGACCTGCTAATGGTACAGCAGCGACTGTAGAGCAGTCCAGTACAGATGAGTTTTGAGTCTGTCTCAGATTTTGCAAAGATGATCGGAACCGTTCATTTTGTTCAAAATATATTATTTACGGTCCCTGTAAAAGTCATCTCAATCCGATATCGATAAAGGCGTTTACGAATCATTTAACTTTGCTTCAGAATTTAGGACCCAAAACGGACGCAAAATCCATCTGTACTGGGCTGCTGTACAGCCGCTGTTGTACCTCAATCTTTACTGGTTTCAATATTGCCTTTTAAGCCTTAAGGCGTGTTCGCGGATTAAAAAAAAAACTTGTTTCAATATTTCTCTCCGATCTAATTATATTCGGTGAGATAAATGCATGTATTTATCTCCCCCGCTTGACTTCAGAATTTAGGACCCGAGACGGTCGCAAAACCCATCTGTACTGGGCTGTTGTACAGCCGCTATTGTACCTCAATCTTTACTGGTTTCAATATTGCCCTTTAAGCCTTAAGGCGTGTTCGCGGATTAAAAAAAAAAAACTTGTTTCAATATTTCTCTCCGGTCTAATTATATTCGGTGAGATAAATGCATGTACATTTTATCTCCCCCGCTCGAAAAATAAAATCACTGGGCAACGAATTGACTACATACATACATACATACACTTTCAATACGTTTGTTCAAGAAGTTACAATTGACGTTTCAGCCAAAAATCCCGTTTTAGGTGCATCGCGACTATTTTTAAAAATGGATATTATGCATGCACTGATAAAAGCCAGATATACTAATTATTTGCAGAAGATTCGATTGCATATATGTCGGGGTCAAAATTAATACTATCACACTCCTTGATACGATTGAACACTAAAGAACATGTTTTTTTTTTTTTTTTCTTTAAAACGATAACAGATGACATTATAAATCTCAGAAACAGTACATCAAAAGGAAACTACATCCTTAAGCAAGGGATTTCAAAGACTACACCAAACTCCAACTAAACTCATTGCTCAAAACAGTAGGAGCACTGCAGAAAATAACCAAAAACACCCACACATGAGTGATAGAAGCCCCACAAATGGGGAGAATCCCATACAGGGAACACCAAAGAAGAGAACAAATAAGAGAAAAATCGGTAACGGAACCGAACAGAGTTCGTTGTACCGGAAAAGACTTCATTCACCAACCTAGATCTCTTACTCCGGCGGGGAAGGATGCCTCCGGCGACTACAATCTGCAAGGCACTACCTCCAAAAGCCATCGGACTACACAGCGGAAGAGGTGAAGGAGGGGCGGTAGATGGTGGTTTGGAGATGAGGAGGATGGCGATGAACATGTTCAAGCTCATCAAACAGCTATAAACGTCCCCAATATTAACGAGGATTTAAGAATACTCACTCATCATTGAATTACTAATCATTTAATGAAAGCAAATGTCATTAACAACTACATTGTATAGGAGTAACAACTACAAGGGTCCACTTTATAAACCAGAGTGTTGATCTACCACATCATTGAACATCTTGCCTACCTAATCTCTGTCAATCATTTATTAACATTTAACACTGTATCTATAAACAAGATAATTATTAGGAACTCCGAAGTACCATGTGGCATTTTCATGTGGTACTCGTTGGCCCTACAAATAAAAGATCGTTACCACACAACTAAAATGAATGATCATTGTACCTGTCACATGATTTGTCGCTGCACACATGGTTTGGAGTACCACACAGGCCAAGCCACGTAGTACTCCGGGAACGCTGAATAATTACTCTGTTAGGAGTACATCTTGTCGAGTCGGACCTGATCCAGTCTGCCTAGTACCCAACGGGCTTAGGCTTCTGGACCAACCATTCAAGCGCTCAGTCAATTCGGTCCAACGGGCTAAGGCTTCTAGGCCAACTACTTCCAAACCCACAAGGTGTAACAAATTAAGGTCGGTTCTTGGAAAATAATAAGTATATATTTTTCAAAGAATTAAATGTGATGTATTTTTAAAAAATAATTTGTCTCCTAAAATAAAAAAAATACTTAAGAATAAAAACTTTAACGTAACGGGCCTAATTGTAGGCACTGGGCAGAATACTCCAAGTTTCCAACCGAAGACAATCTGCACCACCTATGTAGAGTATTCTCTCCGTCTCATTTTTATTATCTATTATTTTGTTTGTCTCTCTTATGTATTTTGTTTATATTTTTTAATGTGAATCTTGAAAAATATATAATATGAATCTTGTTCGATAGATTTTGATTAATTTTATAATATAAAAAATTTAAAATTATAAAAATATTATAAATTAAAATACGTAAGCAATTAAAAATTGACACGTAATTCAAAAATTAACAATGGAAATAGAACGGAGAACGTAGTATTTTAGTATTTCCCTCCCTTTTGCCCCCTTCTCCGAAAGTCTCTTCTCCCTCCACTACCAACTGCCATTCTTCCGTCATTTGGCCATTTTTTGACTCTCTCTCTCTCTCTCTCTCTCTCTCTCTCTCTCTCTCTCATATCCTGAGTTTTCAAGTTTCTTCATCGCAGAGCATCTCTTTCTCCAAAAATGTCTATGCTAGTGGACTGTTCAAACTGCCGGACGCCGTTACAGCTGCCACCGGGGGCTACATCAATACGATGCGCCCTATGCCAAGCCGTCACCCAAGTAGCCGATCCCCGAGGCTTTCCGCCGCCTCATCCTCATTCCACCCCCAGCCACCACCGCCACCACTACCCTCCGCCGTCGCCGGCGCCGGCTCCGGCTCCGGCTCCGTCGCCTTACAACCATGCACCCATGGGTCAACCGCCGTCGGTCCACGGCCGCAAGAGAGCCGTGATCTGCGGGATTTCGTACAAGTACTCCCGCCACGAGCTCAAAGGCTGCGTCAACGATGCCAAGTGCATGAAGTACTTGTTGATCAATCGGTTCAAGTTTCCTGAATCGTCGATTATCACGCTAACTGGTACTAATTTTGTTCAATCTCACTTCCCCAATTATGCTGTACATATGTTGAATATAGTAATTAGTTGCCAGTTGGGTACTATATTTTTTTTCTGCTGATCGTGTGCTGGTTAGCTGCGAAAGATTTAAATGCTAACTGGTAGTAATTTGTGATAAGTTGCCAAATGATCACGCTCAATAGTAATGCTAAACTTTATCCCGCATCGCACACCTAACCTTGGTTAATATAATCAGAGGTTACTCCACCCGTTGTCAATTGGTTTTAGGTTAGCAACGAGTAATATATGGTCGTGCTCTCACCGAATTGTTCAATTGCCTAATTCAGCTGTATTTAGATTAAATGTGTATGTGTGCATACTCTCTGTGCTCGTGTAGCGGCTTTGCTGCGGAGATGCAAATGCTAATTGTCACTTCGTTATGATTTAACCGAAGGAGTTGTTTGGCCTGGTGGTGGTGGTGAAGCCTGGGACTTAAATCTACCAGAGGCATGAGAGGCTTGCTCCCTCTTAAAATTTTAGGTTCAACTCTTCTTACCAGCAACTCTTGAGGCCACCTCCACGTCACCCATAAAACGTGTGAAGTGGTTGGACCGTTGGAGGGATTAGTCCGAGCCGCGAGCAAACTTGCCAGAAACGCCCTGCTTTATCGAGAAAAAAAGGCTTTGGGATAAAGTCTTTTGTTTGAAATGAGTTTCGCATTTCAATCTTGCTTTGCGTGTCACATCTTCCCATTTATTATGTGCTTGTTTGGTGCAGCACATAGCGACCGTTTCATCTCCGACTTTGCTGTATTGCTTCGCTTTCTTTATTTTCTTGTGTATACTTTTTGACAAGATTTACATTTACTTTTTGCATTAGATGTTAAAGAATATGTTCATATGCTATCTTTGAGTATATATAATGGATGCCCATCTGCCTTTTCATTTTCCTAGTTCACAACAAATTTTGCACCCCTGGATTCATGGGTCACACTGTTTATAGAAACAGTTTTATTCCCCTTAGCATGGTTGCTTCGAGCTACAAACGAAAATCATTACAATAACTTCTACAAACATCTTTGACTGGCAACTAGCAGGTACAGCCCATGTACTTGTTAATTCATCACCGGTCCGTTGTTAGTATTATAACTGAATCCTCCTAATCGAAACAATTCAGTTTATCTCTTCTATATTGAATCTTACAACTGGTCCTCATTGCCATTTGCAATTTGTGTTCCCCTTCTGCTGAAACGGCCTCATTTGGTGCTTCTAAAGTCGCCGTGGAATCTTGTCTGATGCATCTATTTCCAAAGACAAAAACTTTCCTTTTAAGTTATACAGACTGCTTCATATACTTCAGGCCCGTTCCGCTAAGCCTTCTTAAAAAATAAGTACTTATTTGCAATTTTCATCAGCTGATGGAAATTCTGAATAGTCTGTTGGTAATAGAAATGATCATCGGTAAAGCTTAGCTACACTTACCTGAACAGCTGAATTGGTTGTAGCTTATACGGCAAGAGCTTGACCAGAATTTAACAAGTGCGCTGGCCCCCAACTGAACTTTAGCAAAAGAAGCATCTTTATTGGAAATAGGAATGACGAGATGGCAAGTAACAAACTTTGAACAGCCATGTCTATGTTGTGAACTAACTAGAACTCTGTACATACTTGGGGAATCATTCCATGATGGAAATTTGGAGTTTCTTGACATGGAGCCATTTGTTGTGATTGAGTCTTCTGCCGAAGGAGATGAATCTGCCAAACTGTGAATTAGATTTACTGATTTACTCAAACATAATTCAGATACGCTCCTTTTCCATGGTCCACCAAGGTAAATCTTATATTGATGCACTTCAGAAAGCCTCTGTAACTCCTATAGGCCATATCTAAAGCTAATGTTGCAACAACATAGAAAAATAGAAATTAAAGTGTAGGTTAATTCCTTTTCCAGTATTATGGCCTGTTTCTTAAATATTCAGTTTCTTTAATTGTTTCATTTTTTGCGACTTCTAACCTGAATCCTTTTGCGAAAGCTATGTTTCAGAAGAAGAAACTGATCCTCTTAGGCGTCCAACAAAACAAAACATCAGAATGGCAATGTATTGGCTTGTGCAAGGTTGTCAGCCAGGAGATTCACTGGTATTTCATTATTCTGGTCATGGTTCACAGCAAAGAAACTACAATGGAGATGAAGTGGATGGGTTCGATGAAACACTGTGTCCCCTGGATTTTGAAACTCAGGGAATGATTGTGGACGATGAGATTAATGCAACTATTGTCAGACCTCTTCCTCATGGTGTAAAGCTTCACGCAATCATAGACGCTTGCCATAGCGGCACTGTGTTAGATTTGCCATTCCTTTGTAGGATGGACAGGTAGTAAGGGAAATTTGAAACCCATAGTCTTCAAATGAATTCCATCTACTACATTCTTGAAGGACTTAGGTTGTGTTTAGATCTTGGATTTGTGGACATATACTTGTGGAGGAAAAGAAATTGAAGAATACAGTTGAGAGAATGAATGGATATGTTTGAACATCTTTCTCGCTCCTTTTCTTTGCCCTCCACAAATTCAAGCTCCCAGCACAGCTTTAGTAATTTTTTTGCTTTCCTTCTCTCTTACTTTCTAAGCTATATTTATGTCCATCTAATGTTCACTACAATGTTTTGATTATTTGGGAACATAGGACTGGACGGTATGTATGGGAGGACCATCGGCCTCGGTCGGGTGTATGGAAAGGAACAAGTGGTGGTGAGGTTGTTTCCTTCAGCGGCTGTGATGACGATCAAACATCTGCTGATACAGCTGTAATGCTTCATGGGTTTTGTTAATTCCTTCCTCTTTTTAGCTCTAAGAGTTCAAGTTGTTACTATCGAATCACAACGCAGAAGTAATAAACAAGAATATCTGTGTTGACAGGCTTTATCCAAGGTCACTTCAACTGGTGCAATGACCTTTTCTTTCATCCAAGCAGTTGAACGTGACCAGGCAACTACATATGGGAATATGCTAACTGCCATGCGGTCTACCATACGCAATACAGACAATGGTTTAGGGGGTGGTGTTGTGACATCACTTCTCACAATGCTTCTGTCGGGAGGGAGTTTGGGTGCGGGAATGAGACAGGTACTTTCTCTCTACTATGCCCGTTTTGGATATTGAATGTTTACTAATGGTAATATTCCAATCTGATCGCAATCCTCAAAAGAAATTGTGAAAAGGGATGATTTATGCTTACGTATCATAATAAGAAAGAGAAAAACAGAAGTTCCTACATCATGTTAAAGTTGTACACTGGTTGCAGTGCTGTTAATGCAACTTTTAATTAAACAGCAAGGTTCATTATTAAAATTTTACTATAAAGATTGAATTAAATGCAACTTAATTTGATCATATCACCAAGGAGGTGATAAAATAGTGAGATGACGTTTTTACATAAATACAGATATACTTGAGGAAAATGAAAGATTCGTGATCCACCCAGTAAAGGTAATTGTTTGTACTTTGTAGACTTACAAGCTGGACATTCAGTTATACAAAAGTTATGGGACAAACAACTTGGGTTTGACAAGGATTGTGCCGTTTATTTCGTTCAACTGGAAAAATTGAGTTGTTTTGTCAACAATCTGAAATATTTCGACGATTCAGAAATCGTTTTGTCAACAATATGAAATGGTTCAACAACTCAGAAATCATTACATTGGAGCACACAAACTGTTGTCCCCATATATTTGGGTACACTTGGAAATTAATAAACTCTAGGTAATCTAATGGACACTCCTTATTCCGATTGGGCTTTATTGCTGGTGAAATGGAAGCTTTAGGAGGAAACCAATCACCCTAGGTGATTTCAACTGCATTTTCTTATTATGAGCTATAGCAAGGTAACGTTCAAGAATAGGATCTAATTTTGTGGTGGTTGGTTCCTGACGAGATCTTAATGCGATTACTGCCTTGCTGGTTCAATTGGTTTCCCTTCATCGCTGTTGGTTCTTGCTCCAAATAATGTCTTTTGTATGCGTATGTAATCTATTAAATTAAGCAAGCTGCTTTTTATGTGAGGCTAATCTTTGAAACCATGTCTCTTTTGCTGCAGGAGCCCCAGTTAACGGCTAACGAACGATTCGATGTGCATTCGAAACTTTTCTCGCTATAACCTAGTAAAGAACGGTCTCATCTCCTCACTTATGATCTACTGTATATTTTTGCGCTGATTGAGTTTGTACAGTTACTTTAGAAATGATAACTGCATCCATCATTTACTTCAAATTTTTAGGTGCTCTCTGTTTTTTGTTGTCGCTTGTATTAGTTCGAGACATCTGATGGCTTTAGTTTTTGATAATTTTATGGCTTCTTGTAAGCCATTAGTTATTTCTTCTTATTGGTTGTGTGTAACTCATGAGAGCTAAAATTCGTAAAACGCTTCGTGATTTACTGTTTCAAATTAAACCACTGTTCTTGTGTTATGTGAAATTTCTGATTCTGCTTGGAGCCATTCAGTTCAGGTGTTACCCAACCAAAAAATGGAAGGCTATACAGAAATAGGGAGGAATCATACTAAAGGTATTTAAGATGCAATTATTTATCTATTTGTCATTCACTGCTCATGCAAAAAGATTTCCTGCACATAGAAAAATGATACACCTTCCGTACCCAAGCATTATCTCATACAGTCGTACCATCATGTGATGCCTTTGTCATTCGCTCATCAAAAAGTCACCCGTATTACTTCAATATGCTAAATCATGCACGATTTGGGATTCGTATTGGTGACGAATCATAAACCCATTGGGAAGCACTAAGGTATTCAAACATGAAATATGTAACAACCAAATATTAGATTGAAAACCCAAATAACAATTCAAAACTTCAAATAATGTGATCATAACTCGAAGAACAAGTTGAATGTATCATGAATCGAATTCATTTATTCTTTCAGTCCACACAAACAAGAGACCAAAAACTGTGTTAAAAGAAGATGCAGATGTGCTCGGGTTTGGGTTTGCCTAAGAGAGAACGACTTCGATGCTTGTGGTCTTGATAGATCGACAAACAAGGCAGGTTTTGGATACGATGTCGCATCCCTTGCAAACGCACATGTGCCGACATGGCCACATCATCACCGTCGCGACCCGCTTCCCGCACCCTTTACACGCCAGGCTCACCGGTTCGACTCGGTCCGGGTCAACGTACGACGACTCGGCGTCTTCCGCCGCTGCCACCCCTGCACTCCCGCCGCACCCTAGCCCGCCGCGCACTGTAGCCTTCAAAAGCGATGCCCTCAACGTCCCCACCGTGTTCTCCAATCGCTTTGCTTCTGTACGCCAAACTTCCGCCTCCGCGCTATAACGCGCCGCCATCTGTTCCAACTCTGCGTTCCTGCGCACCATCTTCTCCATCTCCCCTTCTCTCTCTTTCAGCCTCTTCGCCGCTCTCTCCTCCGCTGCGCACTGTAGGGTACGGTAGTGCCCCTGCCATTTGTCTGCTAACGCGCGCTGCAACTGTTCAGCCTACAAATACGGAACGCAAAATTTTAACATTTGGCGGGCGAACATTAAACTTCCTTTTACCATTTGTGAAAGCTTATATCAATCTCTTCAAATGCATGTCACGTGCGAATAACATTAGAGATAATCTCAATCAATCTGCGCAAATATAGAAATTGTAGATGCATAGTGCATTCTTATTACATGGGTTCTGATTATTTCGTCAATCTGGTCACTCTGTTCTACGATTTCGGCAGTGCGATCTTCGTTTAACAGAGATGTGAAGGATAAGAGAGGCAGCAGATTCGTATCCTGCGGTGGCGGTGTTAGTGGTGACGGTTGTCGGACTCGACGAAGAGCAGCAGAGACGTGTTGGAGAGAGTTGTAGTCGGTGGTGGTTTGCGGCAGCATTGTCGCGTCGGGCGAAACTTCTTTCCTCTTCTTGCCGGTGTTGATTGAAACTGTGGAGATATTGACAATGTAGAATCATGTTTTGTTCAAAGAGAGAGAGAGAGAGAGAGAGAGAGAGAGAGAGGACCTCCATTGTTGAGGAACATTGCAGAGAGTGATCAAGAGCTCCCCAAAAGGTTGCCTTGCCCGTTCCTGCAAAATACAGAGACGTGAGATCAGAATATAGGACTGCTAGATTGATTACATCAGTGTGTGTGGGTGGGTGCGAGAGAGAGAGAGAGAGAGAGAGAGAGAGAGAGAAACCTTTTCAGGAAGAGAGATTTGGGCGGGGGGTATTGGTCGTGAACGGCCATGTTGGGATTATAAAGAGAATAGACTGAAAAGGTGCCGCCGATCGGATACCAATTACCAACTGACTCGAGAGAGAGAGAGAGAGAGAGGAATAATACGGAGAGGCGTGAGACTCCGGTCACCACCAACTTTATGAAAGTTTGCAGCGGTTCCATTGAGGATGCAAACAACAAACCCAAAACAGTACTCTTATTTTCTGCAGTCTGCACCCGCGCAAATTTCATTACTGAATTTCTTCACACACAAGGGGGAGAGAGAGAGAGTTTTCTTATCAAAGTGAACAGATTCAGATATAATCCGTAATCATCCAATATGTCCCAGAACCACGTCGTTTTGGGCTGTTTTCAATCAAAAATGCTAGAGGCACATCACCCCCAACCACACCTCAACCACACCCTCTCACATACAGGCGAATTCCATTGAAAGAGGACCCTCAACCACACTCTCTCACATACAGGCGGGTCCCATTGAAACAGGACCCACCTGTATGTGAGAGGGTGTGATTAGGGGTGATGTGCCCCTAGCACTACTCGTTTTGAATACCACTTAAACGGCCAAGGGCCCTGTTTGTTTGCACGCTTAATTCATGTTTAGATTTTTTTGGAGAAAAAGCCCTAATATCTCGCCCTAATCCCTCATTTCTCCCTCCAAAACCGTTTCTCCTCCTCTCTCATGGACTCCAATTGTTGCTTCTCCACCATTGAAAGCTAATTCTCCTTCTCCCTCATTGAAAAGCTATGCCAAAACAGCACCATTGATTGATAATAACTTCTGCTCCTTTTATTCTGATTTTTAATTTGGATTAATTTAGTAAAACTCCAATGAAAGAAGTCTACCCAAAATCCTTCTTGTATGATAAAAATCGAAAAATGGGTGAAGTGGGTTCCGAATGGTTAATGGAAAAATTGAAGTATGAGTAATGGAAAAATGGGTTCAGAGTCGGAGACAAAATCCTCGGCCATGTGGAAACATCGGTTAAGAAAGCCCAAGTGCTTTTCCACAAAGAAGGAAGCTAAGTGCTCAATTACACCCATTACAGGATACTTGAATCAGGGAACAAAATCATTTCTCTCTTTTTTCTGTTTGAGTTACAAGAACACCAATAGCTACCCATATGACCATGGCAGCACCAAGCCTTTCTTCTGTCGTGATTAAGAGTACCTGCAGGACAACCCAGGTCTATATTCTACTGAGGTCATCATCAAATTTCAGCATAAACGCAAACAGAAAAACGAATAGAATCCTCAGCGAAAGGAAGGAAATGCAATGATCCAAAGGGGAGCATATCAGTACAAAACACATAAAAAACAGTTCTCCCAAACACTTAACTAGAACTATAGGCGCGTACTACTTCTATCAGTATTCGTGACAACCCCGGATGGAATAAAACAAACGAAATAAACATGAATTGCTCCAACATTCGAGAATTTCCAGGAAGATTGAAACTGCAGTTAGGTGTCCTACTGCTCCCATGCGGGTTCAGTTCCTCTTGAAATATCATCCTCAATCTCCCATGCGAGTTTACTTTGTCTTGGAATATCATCCACAATAGATCCTTTTATCAATTTGACAACAAGGAACTGGGGAAAAAAAAAAAAGACATTAACAACTATGCACGCTCAAGTTCTACGCCAAGAGTTAGAGGAATACACAGCGAACTTGGCACCTCTCAAGTCTCAAGTCCCTTAAAGTTATTTTGGAGTGAACAGTCCCTTCCGTGGGGCACACCTCGAAACCCATTTGGCTAGTTGGAGTGTTCATTTTGTAGAGCATGCTGTGTACATCATCCATACCAAAAAATCAAATTAATAGGACACCTGTTAGGGCCTGAACACATCATACTTGTTTTGGGGAAATGGATGATCAAAATTCTGGCCGTCCATTTTTTTCAAGCAAATGTGACTTGTTAAGAGGGCTATAGATGTCCAATAAGCTGCATTTTTTCCAACTGATGATCTAAACATCATGATCTACGAAATGAACTGTAGGTATCATCAAAATGAAACCTCTAGTGGGCCCACTAAAGAGGCTGTTTGGTCCAGGGACCAGAGAGGAGCCAATTCCACACACAGAAACCCGCAAGGTTAGAAAGCTCACTTGAAATGCCAAAATCAAAGGAATGAATCTCTTCCCCCTTTGATTTGGGTTTGGCCCCTCAATCAACTTTTTATCAACCAAAATACCCCTCCCCTCATTCAAAGCGACCTCTACTATCTTTTTCACTAGATTGGGAATCCAAGCAATGCCATTTAGAAGGATCTGTGAACCAAAAAGCAACAAATCACCCCAATAATCCTGAGATAAGATAGAAACATAACAGAACAAACAGATGGCATGAGGCAGATAACTAACCTTCTCATCATCATCATTCTTGTTACATCTCCCACCATTCTCAACCAAAACAATAGGAATAGAAGAACCCTGAAAGCAGCAATGACAACATACCAAATCAGATTGAACAAACAAATGAATAAAATCCCAAAGAAGTGCGTCAACTTAAAGCTATAAAACCTAAAATGACTCTTAGGAGAGAAAATACCCGAAAGAGTAATAGCTGACACAGAAAAAGATGGTAAAGCAGCATGAACAATGGATATACGAAAGAGGACACTGATGTATTAACATGCCCTCTTGCTTATTTCACAATATTTAGCTTCCCAGCAAGTTATATTGCATTGCAAGTTTTTATCGAAGTCCCTCTTCCGGTATATAATGCATATATAACGAAAGCACAACAAAATTTAGACAGCTTCATTGAGACTACAAAGTTCATCTCTAAGAACATTAACCATGCCCACGCTAATTGAATGCAATCCGGAGACATGGAAAAAAAATGGACATTTCTCTTACAATTGAAACCTGAAAGAAATACTAGAAACGAAACAGAAACGAAAGGCAAATGCATCAAATACCTAAGTTACAGGGAGCCTGTAAATCACTTACATACAGTACGGAAATGGGATGGGTAAAGTCCATTACCAATTAACAATTATAAGAGAACTAAAATTCATGTGAACAGTCTTCAGTTTCTAGATAACATCTCTCCACACTCTACATGGACATACCGTGTGATGGGTTTATGGACAAACCTATTTAATGAAAAATGATTCTTGCCCTGTTGCCCCAACCACCAAAAGCAGCAATGCAGTGATTTGAAATATCTGGAAGGTAGCAATTGAAGAGCTCTAAACTCGTGACTCATGACTTTCTATCATTTACTAGTCAAGCTGCAGCTTTCATTCCATGGCTGCAAATGGAGTTTTGAATCATCCCCAAGAATGATGAAACAACCAAAAGGGTTACAGTCCATCCAGCCCCTATGATTCCCTTGTCAATTCCACAATAAGGAAGGTCGTCTTGTACCTTAAGCTAATACTTTAAGCATTTCCAAGATACTGACAAAAACACAATTTTAAAGTCTCTCTTTACTTCAAATAAAATGAAGACAAAGCAACCAATTACAGTATATCTTCTACAAAATACTTAAAACTTCGCTGCCTCAGTTTTTCCCTAAATCAATCCAGAAGAGGAAAAAGACCAAGTACCTGCTTATCTTGCAGCTTCATCCGAGCTCCATCGCGAACAACTTTTAAAAGAGCTTCTGATCTTCTAGACAAGAACTCCTCATAACTCAAACCATCCGGAGGTAACATTTGAGCATGTGTCAGGACTACCAATCCTCTCTGCCATATTTCTCTACCAAAACTATCAGTTATAGCTTTGACAATCTGTGTATCCAAGTTATCCATTCTATACGCATCCAGACGGTCCACATAAAGTAAAACATCAATAGTCTTGTTCAAAAGAAACCTGTTCAGTCAGACCACAGCACCGACCAAAAAGATAGATTAAAGCATAACAATATGTGCAGTTGCAACGAAAGAAAAAAGAAAAAAAATAAGGAAAAATAAGTTTGAAATCTAAAAAAAATGACATTTTATCCTTCAAAAATATTGTAACCTTTTTTTTCTTGGTTAACAAGTACCGCAACGTTTTGATACAATATATGGCTGATACAAACCTTTTAATGATCTCAAGTGCTTGGTCATTGACATATCCTCCTTCAACAAGCCCTGGAGTGTCGATTATGTTTAGCGTAAAACCTGCCCGAGTACGGGAAACCATGACAGGTCTTGGTCCTTCTGACTGCAAAATCACACAATATAGTTTTATGTAATTCTTGATGACCAGCTTATAACATTTCTTACATAGTGCTCTGATATACCAAGTCATAAACAGATACCTGGAAAGCATTGACAGCAACTACTCTCTCACCCACAATCGAGTTCACAGTAGAAGATTTCCCAACGCCACCTTTCCCCATGACAAGTATTGTCAGTGTGCTCACGTTCTACACAGGGTGATAAAATAGGAATATTATGTTTAATCAAATCACTGCCATCCTCCTGAATGTTGAGAATAAAGTTGACATATTTTAGACCCCCACATATGGACCAGTTTCTATAATTCACATTCTCCTCATTTTTTTCTACAATTATCGAATAGATGCCAACAGAAGTTTGGAAATTGAATCATAATAGTCATCTTACTTTGACATTTCTCCTAGAATTCAAGAAAAAAATTCAAAAAATTCCTCAAAACAGGCTAACCAAAACAAACCAAAGTAACCCTTGTGTCTTGGCTAAATATGTCCTTTTCCATCTACCCCGTGAAGATAAATCCATATCTTTATTTAGAGCAACATACCATATCAATTTAGGTCTTCCCCTACCACTAACATGTCCCTATGTCAACGATCTGACATGAATCAATACGTGTGAGTTGGCTGACAAGCTACCTAACACACATTCTCCTCATTTCTCCGGACTCTAAACATACACATTGTGAGTTTTCTCTAATAGCCTATTTCTCAACAACAAACAATAAGCATTCTCATTCTCTCTATCCTTCTTCCGTTCTTTGCCTTCTGTTCTCGAGAAAAGAGCACATACCATGAAAATTATTCCAAAAGGTCCCTCTCACTCCATTCCACCCAAACAAAAAAAATAAGGCTCTCTCTTTCATAACATGCTTGGTCATTTCGAAGCAACTATAAAAGGGCCAAACGCAATCGAAGTAAGTTCTAAGGGGAAGAGAATTGGACCTCCTGGTTGAGCTTTCCAAGCAATTCAAGCAGTTTGGTTTGAGTAGCAAGAGGAAACTGCTGAATTCCAGACCATTCTCGGATTATTTGAGCCGCCATCTATACCTACCAACAAAAACTACCCAAATTACAACATAATAACATATACAAAATCCATACATGAACTATACAGATATAACCAACACATACACACAAAAACTATAGATATAACCCAATATAAATACAAAAAGACAAAGCCAAAACCCAAAACAAAAACACAAACACAGATAGATACGCCGAGAATGCACATTGGAACCCTAAGGACTGAGAATTCAGATAAACCCACCACCCTAAAAGCATTTTCAGTTTGGTTGAGACGACTTGTGAAAGAGTGCGAGAGTGAATTGGAAAAACATAACTAGAAAGGAAAATAACTAACCAAACTTGTCTCCCCAGTCTGTTGCTCGGCGGAGTAATACAAAGAGAGGGGACTAAGGGTGTGTTCCACCTTTAGAAAAAGTTCTTTTCTTTTTGTCAAAAAGAAGGCCGGTTCCAGATCTCTGTGCCTTCCCCATTTTTAAAAATGTTCGACCAAAACGACGTCGTTTTGGTCTTTGGTCCCCACAGTCCCCAAGTGAAATGACAATACTGCCCTTGCCCCATTTATCTCCTAGGGCTTCCAGTGTACGACACAATAACCTCCTCATCTCATCTCCGTAGCCCTCCCTCGTCCCCTTTCTCATCAGTCCGATCATCTCCGACATAAATTGGGAGCACATCATCACAGCCCTCCCTCGTCCCATTTTGTTGGCAACCCAACCTTGGCTTCCATTTTAACAGCTCGCCTGGGGATTCTAACGGCGGACGAGAAGTCGCCGTTGAACGGGGCTGCCCCTGTGGCTCTGTGAGTGTGGAATTTGGCTGTGATTACTCGAGGGGATAGGGGTAGTCTGGAGTGGAATGTGATTGAGGTTTGTTGTAGAGCTGCTGCCGTTTTGGGGGGGGAGAGAGAGAGGAGAGAGGACGAGGAGGACGAGGAGGACGAGAGAGAGAGAGAGAGAGAGAGAAGCGAGAGGGAGGGTCTGGGATTCTCTGGGTATGAAAGAAGAGGGAGGGGAGAAAGCCAGGGGTAAAGTTTGGGGAATTTGAATTCGTAGGAGGGGCAATATGGTCATTACGACAATAACCTTTTTAAAAAAGAACAGCTTTTTAAAGGAAAGTGGAACGGAGGTTATTTTTTGGTACTGTTCATTACCGAAAAGAGAACTTTTGTAAAAAGAAGCCAAACTGGAACGGCCCCTAAGACGAGGTGGCTTTATCGTCTTCAACTTAGTACGCCTCTCTCTCTCGCTCTCTCTCTCAACCCCACAGAATAAGCTGTGTTTTTGGGAGGCGGCTTCCCGACAGTCGGCCAGTGCAGTTTGTCAATTTTGGGCCTCCTGCAACGTAGGCCCGGAACAGGTTCTTACGGAAAATGACAGTCAATTACGTGTTTTTTATAATTAATATTCGCCCATATTTTCAGCATTAACAAATGTTATCGGCCCATATTTTCAGTATTAACAAATGTTATCAGTATGTCTTTCACAGATAATAATTATCAAAACACATCTTGGGCAGTCATTTACCCTATTTTTTAATTATTTATTTTCTGTTTTACTTTTTTTTTTATAATACATCACTTTTAATTTTAAAAAAAATATTTATTTAAAAATTAAAAATTTATTTTAGTTAGTATAGCACACCTTAGTTCAATAATCCACTACGTAGGTAGTGTGAATCTCATTAAAACACTTGATTGTGATTTGGAATTATTTTAATGCAACACCAATTGAGTTTTGCTCACCCTAGATCGGGACCCAAAAAAATTAGTTTTGAGTTTTTGTGAGTTTTGAGTTTTTGTGATTACCGTTTGAGAGAAATGTCAATCGATCGATCGAGATAGAGGCATGACTTGCCATGATAGCCCATCAATTGACATCACAGTTCCAAATGCTATTGACTCTACTCTAGTCGTAAGCAGAGACATGTGAGCCAACCTGCAAACTCAGTATAAGTCAATGTTTGGTTTGCCAACAAATGATTTTACGAAGGAATGTAAAGGCTATTTCTTGGGCTCCCAATAGGGTCCAATTCACCCTGAATTGATCACTGATAATTCCATTTGCACTGTAAAATTTCGTTATGTTTTAGCAAACTAAACATCGGAGCGATCAACAATTCCAAGAGAATGATAATTCCGGGGGAACGATGGCCTAATATCTCAAGTCCAAACTCGAAAGACACAATGTTCAGGTACACCATAATCAAGTTCTTCAATAAGCACATCTACAACTGGGAAGAACATTTTCACATGTCAAGGTACAAAGACCCCACGACAACACAAGGGGTTGAAAAAACCTCACTACGGGAAATTAAGGGTAGGAAAATCTGCCCCTAAAAAGAATTTCCAAAAATAAAAACTTCAAAGCAATCAAAGTAAAATAAAAAAAAAAAGAAAAGATTTCATAGTACAGTCCCGGGTAGTTCATAAAGAAGGCATGGGAACGAGTTCACTACCTAGAAGGAAAACGTAGAATCTGAAGAAACACGAGGAACTTCAGTTAGACCACACATGGACAAGGCCATGTGTGTTGCCAGTGTAGATCTCATTACGTTCTTCATCGTAGAAGAGAGCAGTGATGTCTTTAAGGGCTTCTGCAACAGTACTTCTAGTCCAAGAAGCTCGCGTCCGCTTCTTAGAACTGCAATTTCTGCCACTATAACTGCCTTCATCCATCGGAACACTGTTGGTTGCCCGAATTTTAGCGAGGCATTTCCCAGTTAAAATATTGCTGACATTGATAGACCCTGCTGCATGATATATACGCATACTGTTAGAAAACATAAAAGAAGGGAACCAAAGAAGTGCACTTCGAATTTAGATTTAATCGCACTTGCAAAATGCCAGTCCACGGTATAATCCATGATGTACATAAACCACACGAAAGCAAATAACAACCTAACTTCTAGGTGAAGATTGTCCAGCTATGTTGATTATCTGACAGTCCGAAAATCATACTAGGAGTCTTAGGGCTTTTTTTGTATAGTGGGGTCCATTTATAAAAAAAGGTTAAAACTTCTTTAACAATTGCTGATCCAATATGGCATCAAAGCTTTTAGTTCCTTGTTGCCCTGCATTCAAACCTAACCTGTTTCTTTCCCCCATCGTGTCTGTCAGTGTGCCTCTTTTATGGGTGTGGTGTTTGTGCGCCCCTAAGTTCTCTGTAAGAGTGTTCGCATGATTTTTCACTCCAACAGCTTTTCATGCACATTAGTTTCAATACTTTTATCCTCGAACTGCAATGTTGTGTTCAAGCTAAATTGGTCAGATGGTAACAAGACTCAAAAGCTTTATCGATGAATTACCATTTCCTTCTAACAACAGATCATCAGAATCAGCTTTGCAGTATGAAATTATAAGATCCTGGTCACTGGTGATATATATATTGTTTGTGTTGCAGTCAGGATGCCACAAAAGGTGGTCCTCGAACGATGTTACGAGCTCCCCGCGGAAGTTCCAAACAGCCACTGTCCTGTTTCTAAATGTCAGGAACAACTGGTTCTCATACAGAAATATAAATGCCGATGGAGTCATAAATTCTGTTCTGCTAACTTCTGTCAGCTGAGTATTGCGGACCTGCGAAACCAGTTCAGAGACTCAGATAATGTACTCATGTAGACAACTCTAAATATAATTAAAATAGTGTAAGGTAAATCCGTACATCAAGAATCTGGAGATTCTCATTTTGTTGCTTGACGAGTAGCTTCTCGTTGAACTGTTCAATGAAATCCACCTTCTTATTCCGATGGAGAAGATGGTTAAAAGTTTTGAGTACTGTACCATCCTCTATAGAAAGAATCTTAAGAGGAACGTGGCCACAAGCTTTGGTAAAAATCAACAACATGATGCCTGGACTGTTCCCAAGAAACAAAAAAAAGGTATCGATATGCATTAGACAGTACCACCCAGAGGCCCGTTGCCAATACACTGGTTCCCAAGGTTAAAGCGCCCAAGTAGGAAAAGAAAGTACAAAATTACCAAGTTAAAGGCGAAAAAGTAACCAGACACAAACTGCACAAGGAAAATTTTAATAATAAACGCAACAACGCCAGCAGCAACTCTCTGCCAGAGCCCAACCTCAAGAGCAACATGAATTGACAGTTTAAAATTGCACTGCTGTAGTATGGCAGAAAGATTACAAAAAGGCATCAAATGATTCTAAACTATGTACTTATTTTGAAAAGCCTATATTCAATCCATAAACTTGAATTTCCCAGCAGACAGTTTTATTATCCCATATGAAGCAAAGCAATCAAAGAAACAGTATAATTATCTCATATGAAGCAAAGCAATTGCTTATTTCAAATATGACTCAGCAACTAAACTGCCCATTAGAAACATAAATCACCTAACCAATCTAATAAGGCCTCAACCCAGCTGCCAAAATACTTTCTCTTCTCAGGTAACGCAAATTAGAATTCATTACGACGCCAAAGTATAAGTACACGTTGGACTAGTTACCGAAAGAAATAGCATAGTCTGTCCACTACCTACCGCTTAAAAATAGCCAACATACCACATGTGCAGACGAATGGAGATTTTAAGATCAAAACAATCTAGGACAGAGATAGTAAACTATCTCAACATAGAAATGACGGCTCACAAGAACATTCACTTATGCGTATATACATATTCAAGAACAAACACAAACCATGTATTCAGGTATCTCAAACATATTCAAGAACAAACACAAACCATGTATTCAGGTATCTCAAAGTAAAGACTAAAGATTACCTGATCTTAATCTCTTCAACATTCTTGTCTGATATGGAGTAAAGCAATGTATAGTTCTTCAAGTCAAATACCTTGTATATGCTGATAAAGAATGGAAGGATATACGCATCATAATCCAGAAGCAAATTGATCACAAAAAGGATCTTGATTTATTTAGCATTTACCTATCTTGTGCAGAATAAGTGAGAACCTTCCCATTTACATCATCGAACTCCACAAAACCAGGCCATTTCAGTGACTCCGACTCAAAAAGGGCAAAACCGGCATCTGGCTTACCCCTCCTTATGTACCTAGAGCACGTCAGCATGTGTATTCAGTAAGAAACACATGTCCTGAAAAAAACTTGAAAAACTGAGAAACACCAAAGGTAACGTAACATACTCAATCCTTGTGGTTCTGCACTTCAAAGAACTAAAATTGTCAGAGGCGTAAACTGAGACTGTGATGAGTGAATCATTGTTTTTATTGTAAAACAAGCTTCTTATAACTTCATCAGGACTGACATTCAGAAAGCATATCCTCTGGTTAGTCTCTGCATCAACAATGGACAAGATAAGGACCCTTTTCTTGATTCTGGGAAACATACATAATATGACAACACAAATTTTTCATGTAAACAGAAAACGGATAATTGATATGGTTTTACCTCGGCTAAATGCTGCACAAATACCAGACTGCGCAAGAGCAAAGACAATGTCATGAGCAGCTACAATTTCAATAATTTTCGACCTCTTTTTGAGAAAGGATAGAACCATCCCACAATGTCCTTTTGGATCATGTGTATCATATTCCTCCTGAAACAACAAAAAAATATTACTACACACATGATAGAGTTGGACTTCTAAGAAAATTCTGAAAGTGAAAACAACTAAATCTACAACAAGGTGCATCTTTCTCTGGGGTTAAAAACCAATTCTGGCAAGATGTATTCGAACATAATCCAAATGATATGCTGCCTGAATGGAAGTCGATCAGCAGTCAAATAATTTGATTTTGGCCTATTCAGTTGTTCAACTAAATGCCAGGTCAGATGCACAACATTGCCACATAATCAGGTATCCAATCAACAACTCCATCAACCCAAAATCTTATCAGAGGTAAACGGACAGCAGATAATATGAAAACGACTGCCCTCTAAATCATTATCATCCACAGCAAATCCCAATGCAAAACTTCTTTATCCTTTCTTTCTATGCAGTTAGTTAATCAGCTTTGAGACAGAAGATACACAGCAGAATGGTGTCATTTCTACCTTCCTTCAATAAGTAACCTCTACCAATCTTGAACACAAAAAACGAACTAACCAAGACATAAACCATAAAAAACAAACCCATCTCTTGGACCAGTTAGAGCTATGGGGTTTGAAGTTTGGACAACTCCACGACAAAATATTTCCAAGACAATTACCGGCAAAGAAAGAGCAAGAAAACATACTAGATCCCTTCCATTTCTTCAATCTTTTATTGCAATGCACGCCAGTTAACTATTCACCTTACGTTGTTTGGCTCCTTCCAATCCAAAGTTACAAAGATAAAAGAATTATAAGTAGCAAAACAATAAATAGAACCCACAATGGAAGAAACCACACAGCCATGCCAAAGAGCAAAGGGACCTCCCAAGTGCTAAGAGCAGAACCAGTTTCTAACACATTCATTCATCCTCTACAAAGGGCAGAACAAAGCTTCATTCATCCTCTACAGAGCCATATTAAATTTGAACTTATTTGAAAACAAATACCCACCGCGAACAACCTCATCTCTTATTTAGATCAACCCAGTTCTGTACCATTATAGAGTTAACGACTATCTTCATACAATACTTTAGACTATTTCAAAAGTCAAAACTAAACAACTCCCTATAGTCCGAGAGACATTACAACTTCTCCAATAGCTATGTTATAGAGACAACGTCCATGGCTCTAATGCCCAGAGTGTCCATAGGAAGAAACATCGTACATATCAAACCATGTCCGACTAATTCCACAAATACTCACATAGAGACCATCTCGCTTGACAAACCTGCTGATGGACAAACATAGCCTGTATGTGCGTTTGTAAATCATATCAACCTACTCGGGAATGAAGTGGTTGAACACAGCCCCTTTGGATTGCGTGATTTCATGAGAAAATGTAAGGGTTATCATTTCTCACCAAATCTCATCATTTTTGGTAAGAAACGGTGAGAAACAAAATAGACCATTCATTTACTGCGGCCATTATCGTGGGCATTAGACAGGCAAAGAGTGCAAAAGTAACAGCAACGGCAGTAAAATGAGAAACACAATTGAATCACTGAAAGGGCAAACCTGCAAGCGAATGTTCCTAAACCTTTCTTGGGCGTCGCTCATACTGAAAGCCCGGTCGCGCTTCGAACAAATCTCCCTCCTCTGTATCTTCCGAACGCTGTTTACGAACCCATCGCCGCCGCGAGGCCGTTTCTTGGCCACTACCCGGCGGCCGCAGCACGGCCGAGGACTGGCGGAAATTCTCCTACCGTCCATTTTCCTAACCTAGCTATCTGTACAACTCGAGTTAAACCTAACTATCTTCCTCTGTATAAACCCTAATCTACTGTACATGCGCGCGTCAACATCGATCCAAGGAAAAGCCAAACATCTTCGACAGAATAAACCCTAAAAGGAAAGGGTTTTTCGACAAATTGCTCGATACAACGAAGGAGGGAGAAATCTGGGTCCCCTCTCCCCTCTCTCTACTTGCCCCTCTCAATCTCTCTCTAGAAATACATACGTAAACGCAAAATCAAAATTTGGCGATAAATCTACACACCCAGATGAAATTAGGGCTTTTTAAGCGAGGGAGATTCTCCTCTTTCTCGAGTTGCGTCTTCGTCTGGATATCTCTCCCAGAAGTAGAAAGGAAAATGTATAAATCTCTCTCTCACTAGCCGTCTGTGTTGTGTTATCGGAACTCGGAAGGGATGAGTTTAATCGGAATGGGGACAGAGAGAGAGAGAGAGAGAGAGAGAGTTGGACGTTCGGAAAGGGCCTTGAATGAAGTGATGCGTGCGGCTTGATTTGAAATCCAGATTTGACAATTTTGACGGTGGGAAGGGAAAATTATTAGTTGCTCTCGTAGTACCGTCACGTTATGCTCCAAAAGCCTCTGCTACCACTTTTTCTCGCGGGTCCCAAGATTAGGGGTGTTTCTATTAAAAAAATATTAAAAATTTAACGCATTTTACTATTTCATTTTCATTATCAAAAATAATTCAACAGTTTACCATTTCGTTTCTATTAACAAAAAAAATTTATTTTTACTATAGTAATTCTACTCACAAACTTGTCAACAACTTATTTACTATCATAAACAATTTGTTATATCTCAACAACTTATTACCAAAAATATCTAACAAGTTTTTAACAGCAAATAAAAATTTACACATTTTTTACCATCAGAAACACTCCTAAGAGTGAGATTTTCCTATTCATAATCTTTTGTAGTTTTTGTAATAATTCGTGAAATTAATCATTTTTTTTTACGAGATAAATATAAAAAGTATGAAAATGCACACCGGAGTTTATACCCTGTACTGCTATAAAGTTACAAACTCTCTTTACAAAATATTTTATATTACAAAATAATACCACTTATTTGGTCATTTTTTGCCGTTAGTGAGTTTTTTTTTTTTTATAAACTTTTTTAGACTTCTGTATTAAAAACAGATTATTTATTCAAAAAATAATAATCAAATATGAATCAAAGAAAAATTCAAAAAAACAAAAAAAAAAAAACCAATAATTTGGAGAAAACTCACACTAAGTTTTTTTTTTTTTTTAAAAAAAAAACACCCTAAGTGTGCTAACCCTACGTGGATGTGTGGTGTTAAAGACCTGCGAAATATAGTGTGCGAGTGCTCCAAGTGCACCAAATAATCACGGGTGGCAACTGGCAAGGGCACGTTTGCACTTTGCAAGCATGTTCCATTCTTTTTCAATTTTTTCTTTTTCTTGGAGTATAGTACTTGTAGAGATTTTAAAAGGACAAACTTTATTGTACTTCATCACAAGTATCTTGATCAAAGTATCTTGATCAAAGTCAAACTACTAAATGAGAAACACACAACGCAATCAATATCTTTCACGCAGGCAGCGACACTCATAATTTATCGTAGATTCATACTAAGAATTAGTTGTTTCAAATGAGATAAAGTGCTAGTTAAAGGCAAAAGATAACCAATACCCACATGATCAGATGGACTCCAACCATGTATAAACGGACACGAGGGGCTGCTGTCCCAATTTTGGGGCTCACCTCGGTCTCGCTCCGATGATCTGAATCGTTCACTTTGTAGAGCTCGTCGAGTAGAACAACTATGCAAAAAATTAGCTTAATTGGATATCATTAAATACCTTATCGGAGCCCATATAACTCTCAGTCCATGGGTTATATCGGATTTGATCCAGTGTTTCGAATCCATTCTTTTTAAGATAAAAAGGTTCCGATCAGGCACTTAATGATATCCAATTAAGCTGATTTTTTTCATAGTTGTTCTATTGGACGAGCTCTACAAAGTGAACGGCGGTTCCGATCATCAGAGTGAGACCGGGATGAGCCCTAAAATGGGGCGCAACAGCATGCTGCTGTCCCCTTGGGGACAACAGCCCCCCTCCCTCCTATATAAATGCACCAATAAATCTCCAAAAGATATAAATCTGATAAAGTCACCATGAGTTGTCTCGCCAAAAATATTATGTAGAGTAAGAACACTATAGGCACGAATATTGTTGTAAAGCAATATCATTTTTGAATGAACCCAATCTATGAACGAAATATTTGTCAAAAGACAAAACTAACAACTCTCGAGAAGACGATAGACAAAATTCTTATAAATCAAAACAACAAATCGTTGATCTGAACATACAATATAAAGACGAGAGTTTTTTTTATTTTTTTGTGCATACCGATGCTCTGGACTATCAATGAAGGAAGCATGATAATGTGCACATAAATTGATTTGGGTCTCTAAGACTGCCCTCTCTGATACTATTTGGCTTTGATTTAAGGGCATAATTCAACAACAAAAACGTCTTTGTAGCTCCTCGGTTTTTTGAGGTTTAGAGGGGCCACTGTTTCAGTGGTATTCTGAGAGCAGCCACTTTGTGCATATATTGCCAAAGATTAGATCTGTTTCCAATCATCCCCGCCCATACTTCAAATGATTGGGGACTAAATGGGTTCTGTTATGTTGTTGTAGTTGTTTGGCAAAAGCACCCCTGTTTTTGCTAAGTTTCTGTTTTGGTATTAATTTTGTTTTTTGATTTTTTGTTATACTCATATTGAACTTTTTGAATTAATCAAGAGTCTAAAAAGTAAAGAAAAAACTAAAATTCACTTAAAATGAAAAAGATATCAAAAAGATGTCCTTTTCAACTTTTTCGGTCTTCTTACTTTTCAATTTTAGTGCGCATTTTAATAAATGTCTGATTCATCTCATTGGGATAAATGATTAATTCTGAAATTACCAAATAAATAAATAAATAATCAAAAAAAGTAAAATAATGCCGAAATACTTACCAGAGCGAAAATGTTAGGAACAAACAGATCGAGTAGCCCAATCTATCAACCCAGTAGTAACAGCCCATGAAACTGGACTGAGGTCTAGTCCAGTTCTTTAACTGTCCAATTTGATCCCGTTTTGGGCCTTTGACAGCGAGCCTCTACCGGGCCACAATAATGCTCAGAATTACTTACTTTGAAAGCCTCTACACAGAAAATTAGTTTCATCGGACATCTACTATAGACCATGCCATGGTGTCATGGGAGTGTGGCTTTTACGCAAGACACGCAAAAGCAAGACCTCATGACAGTTGGTATCAGAGCAAGACTTTCTTGTGACACGTTGATCCACTAGCAGTAGAGGCGAAGGATATAGTTGTCGGATCATTCTATGTTTACTTTCCAGCAGATAGATACATAAACAAAACATATTTGTACAAGAAAAATGAGATGATAAAAATTAAGTTGAAACTTAACTGCCCATTTTTTTCCTTGTACAAATACATTTCTTTCGTATATTTATCAATGTTCGATCAAAGCAAATTTATTTTTCGATTGAATAACATACTTGACGAGGTCTACTTCTCAGTCCAAGTCCGTGGTAAAGCAATCAAAAAAGAAGATAATTTCAAGCTTAAATATAATAAAAATAAAAATAAAAAAAATTTTTTTTGTACCGTTTAAAAAGATCTCAATTCATATTGGTGAAAAAATTATTTACGTAACACATGATTTTTGAGTTTGCAATTACATTCTTTTTCAAAAAGTAACTTTTTGAAGGGAGTGGAACACCTGGATAACAAAATGCTGACTAGACACAAGAGAGAGAGAGAGGAGAGAGAGAGAGATGGGGGTTGCAAGTGGCATCCACGCCGCCTATCTTCCCTCCAAATTCCAACCACCACCCAAAACCGCCACCTCCAAAACCGCCCACAACAAAACCTTCCGCCGCCGCCGTATTCCTCCGCCACCCCTGTTCATATCCACAAACCCAACCCACGTGAACCCTCACCACCTTCGAGACCTCTACACCCTCTCCAACCACTCCTGCCACCGCTTCCCCGCCCTAGGCGCGGACGGCCGCCCCGATCCCGTCGACCTCGACAAGCTCCGCATTGCCCTGTCCCACAGCTGTATCGTCGTTTCCGTCTTTGCAAAACCCGAGGTCGTATCGTACTACTCCTCTTCTTCGTCTGAGAATACGATGGGGTTTGGAGGAGATTGGTTGAGGAGAGTGGTCCCCGTTACGGCGGAGAATGGGATGTTGGTGGGTTTTGGACGGGCCGTTTCGGATGGTGGATTGACTGCTGCAATTTACGACGTCGTGGTAAGATGAACCATCAATTAGACGAGTTTCATCTAGTTCCATCTACTGTGTATATTAAGGTACTAGACGCCCTGGAAGACTGCCCAAATTGTGTTATGCAAAAGATGGAAAGGGAAAAAGCTTGAATTGATATTAATCAGAATTTAAGCCTGGGATGTGAAACTAGAAAAGTGGAGACAAGATATTTGGCATCTTTTTTTCTTCTTCTTCTTCGTGGAAGTTTTGTTAGGTCGTTGAAGGGTTTAGGGAATAAAAATGTAAGCCAGTCTCAAATTTACGGTCTGAATTGTATAATTGTTTAAGTGAAATGATATTCACTTCCCTTGTTTAAACACTGATTTAATTATTTAGTTGTAGATATAGGGATAGTAGCATTACTGGGTGATATGGGGGGTGTTTTGTATTGTTATCAATCCAAAGCTAGAAAACAGTTGGGAATCTTGAATTATGATGTGCCTGGTTTAGAGGATAAGTAGACTTTTTGAAACTTGAAAATCATCATCATTTCTCACCAAGTATGGTATTCCATTGCAAGCTTAAGATTTCACTGATTAACAATTTAACAGGAAAAAATTACGGGAACAAAGATGAAGTGCGAACAATGTTCTACTTAAAACGGAAAAGAAAAGAAGATTGGGCAATGGTTGTGATTTGTCGGAATAGCTAGTAACTTGAACTGCGTTGATGTTTGCATCACAATTCTTTGTATTGCATTTGCATTTGGATCATTGTCGTTTCTAGCTCATTGCAGTTGCTTGAACGATTTCTACTTGATCCACCTAGGAAAATTGGAGTCACATTTCGCCACAGATTTGGATGAAAAAGGTTTGTGGATCTTGAAACATGATTGGAAATATTCAAAAGGAAGGTAGCTGTTTTTTTCAACCATGCACATTGTTAAGAGATCTAGGTCTAACTGTAATCCAATTGAGTGGTGCTTCTTCTTTTTTCTTTTTTTGTCCTATACTCCTCAATCTTGATCCTACTGGTTGTTAGAGCATTATATTTAATTTGGAACATCTAGTCGTTTTGCATTTACTAATGCAGTCATGTTTCAGTGAATTCCAGGTTATTCCTTCTCTACGAGAGATGGGAATCGGCAAGATGATAGTCAAAAGAATCATAAGGTTGGTTGATACTCTTTTGAGGCCAGTTTTATGTTTCACCACTTAAAGTTACACTATTTTGTACAAAAATATTGTGAAGTTAGTCAGTAACCTCGTGGACATTTCAAATCATGGTGATCTACATGGTTTGATGTGTAATAAGTCTGAATCTTGCAGTTTATTGCATTTGCGATGGTAATTTGGTAACCCGCGGGTGTATCATAGTGTTTGTTCTATAATGTTTGAGTATGGACCATTTGTAAACAACATTTATTTGCTCATCCTTAATGGTGTCTTAACATTTTCTTGTTGCAGCATGCTCACTAGTAGAGGCATCTATGACATAGCAGCCCTTTGCTCACATGAGGAGAGGTGAATTTTCTAAACAAATGTGGACTTCAACTATTTTGTAATTCTTCCCACGCGCTTACTTCAATTTTCTGTGGACTTGGATTATGTCTTCTTGTGCTTTCAACCCTGTCCAAGGAATCCCTCATTATGTCATGGGCAACAGGTATATGAGGTGCTCCTCTGCTGTATTATGTAACTATAAGTTACCATCTTGACATAAATGTGTAGCCAATTGTCCTCGGCTGAGTAATCATAAATTTGAGAACATGCGTATCAAGCTCAAGCATTAGTTTTTTACAGACCAACAGTTTACTAGCCCATGGAAATTTTACCTCCTTTTAGAGCTTTAGTTTGTTTCCCTAATAAGCAATCCTATGTACCCACATATGTTACTGACGGGGCACTGTATTTGGCAATACATTTTTAACAAGGGATCCAAAATGGTACTCCTAATAAGTATGTCATTCGTATTTTACTCATGGATCATAAATTCAAATAACATTTTGCTGCTGATGGTGATTCCCCTGCATCTCTTTCATAGGTCATTCTTTGAAGCATGCGGATTTGGAGAGGACAGTTTGGGAGCTACTACAATGATGTATACAAGGACTGTTTCTAGCTGTGAAGCAAATCACATGGTCAAACATGTTGGTCGAAAGCTATTGGTAGCTCCACTTGTTAGAGAGCCCTTTAAGCCATGATTTGTAATAAGTCATAAAACTGTCAGCTCTAGCATATGACTTTTGCAGCCGAACCCTTGAAATGCTAATTGGGATGTTTCAGAGGAACTCAAGTTTGCTTCTGTCTCGGATATTGATATCCCATTTTCATATCTAGTTTCAACTGAGAAACACAATTTCCGAAAACAAGGCAAAAGAGGGTGGAAATCTGATGGTATCAAGGAGGATATGTCTGCACTTGCCCATGACCTGGCTGAAGTTTTCATGTAATGTAGACAATTGGACGTGTCTTAGACATTACTATAGACATACACATGGAATAGGAGTAGTATTTTTGTACATATTTTCTGTACAAAATGATGTAGCCTTTTCTAGTGTGTTCATTGTAAGATAAAAAATCCCATCATCCTGACATATAATTTCGATAATGTCATTATCATATCATTTTGATGAGGTTTTTGTGTAAACAAGTAATTTCGTCATTCATTTTCATTTTTCTCAGCAAACCTTTATGTTGCCAAAGTTTGACTCTTGTTCAGAT
Source organism: Rhododendron vialii (assembly GCF_030253575.1). Classification (NCBI taxonomy): domain Eukaryota; kingdom Viridiplantae; phylum Streptophyta; class Magnoliopsida; order Ericales; family Ericaceae; genus Rhododendron; species Rhododendron vialii. The sequence continues at coordinate 37,799,259 of NC_080565.1, read as the reverse complement.
TCCTGCTTACCTGGAATGCACTTGCTAGGGGCAAAAAAAAGGTAACAAAGACTATCCTTTACCACTGTTGGTATTTATCCTTTGACATTAAAGTAAGTAGCCTTCTACATGATGCCACTTTCTATGAACTTTATCAAAAGAAGAGCCACAGAGGGGGAGAAAAAAAATTATCCGACCATCTCTTGTTCCTTTCGGTTACAGCAAATTGCCAGAAAATGGGGAAAATATGGGTGGAGGTGTGCTTGATTTCAGCTCGTGGGCTCCGGCGAACTTCGTCGCTGTTTAAGCTCCAGTGGTATGCAGTTGGGTGGATTGATCCAAACAACAAATACTGCAGCAGGATTGATGCTTCCGGAAATGCAAATCCAGTTTGGAAAACCAAATTCTCAGCTCCGGTCGATACCTCTGAATCGGAATTCCAAGATTTGGCACTTCAGGTGGAAGTTTACAGTAGGGAGCCCATTTTCCTTAGAGAAAGGCTCCAGGGGACTGCAACTGTTGTGCTGAAAGAGTTTTTGGATAAATATGTCAAGAGTTCTGAGGTTTCCAAGCCAGTTGAAGAAGTGGGGAGCTTTCAACTGAGGAGAAGGAATTCTAATAAACCTCAAGGATTTGTTGATGTTTCCATCCGAATATCAGAAGAGAGGGAAGAACCCAGTTCTTATACAGGTATGAAATGAATGTCCTGATTATTTGCTTTAAGTCTTTGAGTTTGTTTGTCTCTAGACTTTTGTTTGAGTCATGGATTGGCTGACAGATTTATGAATGACAAGGAAAGCGTACAGGAGAAGATTAGAAATAATGAGCTAAAGTAGTTAAAATTGTTTATTTGGTTGCTCTTGGTTTTCTTTGGTTTCCTTGCTCTATGAATCTCTTCGCAAATTCGTGATTTAAATACAGTCTTATCTAACCCTTTGGATGGTGAGAACTGATGAGAAAAATGACGAGAATCTTATCAGTTATCACTTGTTTGGATGAATAGAAGAGGTGCAAAATGTAGAGGAATTGGAAGGTTTTTATTAGGTTTAAATGGTCCATTTTGTTTTTCACCAAAACTCATAAGTTTTGATGAGAAAACTCAATCTTTTCCATTTTTCACCAATTTGTCCTCATCCAAATAGGGCTGTAAAGTCTTTTGCGTTTCTGGGTTTGTTCTTTGTTGTATAGTGTTTCTGATGCTTAAATTTCAGTTAGTTGGCTAATTCCCCTAATAGCTTATTTCAGCATAGACCCCCAACACCCTTGAGATGGAGGGGGTCCTAATGCTCATGAAGTTCTAAATTCTAGTTTGAAATTGCAGGTAATGGCGATGGATTCAAGCTCATGGATCACAACAACAACATTAACATATCCAATCAATTATATGGAATGTCACAACCACCCCCGCCACAATTTCCTCTTCCACCACACCGCCCGCCAGAAAATCGACCACTGCCATCTTCCAACTATGCTTACCCTATGCCACTGCCTGGAGCTTATTCTAATTCATCATTAGGCGGTCCAAGCCACCAATCAGCAGGCGGTCCAAGCTACCAATCAGCAGGCGGCCCAAGCTACCAATCAGTAGGAGGTCCAAGCTACCCACCTGCAGGTGGGCCCAGTTATCAGCCGCCACGAACACCACCACCTCCACCTTCTAATATCGGTTACCTACCCACTTTCCTCCCTAGAACAGATTACTTACCGCCGAGTTACATGAACATGCCGCCGACTGGCTGTGGGGGTGGCACCGGTGGTGGACGTGGTTTTGGAATGGGATTGGGTGCTGGAGCATTAGCAGCCGGTGCTGTGATCTTTGGTGATGATTTTATATCAGGATTTGATGTTCCAGCGGGGTTTCAAGATGCTAGTCTTACCATCGTAACTGATCCTCCTTTCTGACAAACAAAGCAGCCTGTGTAAAATTATGTTGTGACATGAGATGGTGATCGGTTTTTTTTGTCATACTGTTCAAGTATTTGTTAGGCATTCTATATTTCTTCTCTTTTGTTGGATGGAATTTGAATGAATTACATTCGCAGAAACAGCATGTCCCAGCTTTCAGTTCAGATAATACTTTTCATTTCTGTATTACCGAGAAGTGAGCATTTGACTTGTTACAGTTGATCCTATTGATGATGGTACAAAAATGAGTCTGCCATCTTGACAGATGATTATATTTCATGCGACATTTATTCTGGTATTTGGAACACAATTTATGACTAATGTTAAGAATATCCAAACTAGGGTTCATACTTACAGCAACCGGATCCTATGAATTACTGAATTAGTTCTTTCAGCTGATTGATAACCCACCAACCTGCGGTTAGAACAGAAACAATTTGGGGTGTATAATAGCACATAAACAGTCAAATGGCTGCTTGCAAATATTGCTCCTGTGAACGCCCAAAAACTCTATTTAGAAACTTTTCAACAATCGATACAAATTCTTCAGCCTTCTCTTCTTGGGGTAAGTGGCCACAATTCTTGATTAATTCTAGGCAAGACCCGGGTATGGCTCGGGAAAGTCTCTCGGCATTCCAAGAGGGGACAAGCCGGTCAGAATCGCCGGTGACAATCAGAACTGGATTTCACAAAATAAGAAGAATTAGCATTGCCATCAGAGGTTTGAATAAGTCAGGAAATGGTAGACAAAATGGTGAATAGTTCAGAGATCATGCAAAAAATTGTGGAGGTGAAGATTGAGTTGATTTTGGGTAATAATAGATCTCCTAGTGGAGATTGCTATTGTCACCTTAATGGATTCTCTTTCCCTTTGCTCTCTTTTTGTTCTTGTTAGATAATAAGAAGTGACAAACAAAAAGGAGAGTCTAAATTATCACCTGGACATGAGATTTCATTGAGCCTATTCGCCAGTGGTGGCTTTGATTCAGATGACGAATCTGCAAGCATTGCCGCCGTGAATTCCACAAGGGCCTTGTCCCAACCCTTTACCCTCAGCGGCTGTGAATGACATTAAGGTAAACTTGATGAGGAGAGAAGAAAAAGAAATCTACAGAGAATAAGATTATTTTCTTCTTCACTTTCTTATTCTTTCCTCTTTTTCTTCGTTAGTTTTAATTGCCCTTTTATTTTGTCTCTCAAAAATTAATCAAGGGAACTATTATGTTCTCTTTCACTTTTCTTTTCTTTGCAAAATAAATCGCCAAGCTAGAAATTCTGCGACTTACTTCCCTTCTGTTCTCTCCCTTCCAAAACACCAACTAAACCACCAAACCAATGAATCAGTATCAAGAAAGACGTGGCTTTTAAAGATAAATCACCTTTGTATATCCACGCAAGACATGTTCAGGGACCTGATTTGAATCATACCATGCATTTCGAACAGCAGCTATGCCAAATTTATCTATCACCATCCTTGTCTGTAAACAAAAGTAGGCAAAATCAGGTTACGGTAGGTAATACCGACTCATGTCCATCCATACAAAACCAAACCACATGAAAACCAGAGAGTACTTGATCAATTCGTATCTAATTCTATTTAGAGAACTTGACTTATGAGACTAGAGAGCCAAAACTAAATCTTTAGACAAAATCATCTGAGATCGTATTTGGATGATAATAATTTGACTGAGGCCTAAAGAACTGGTCAAGTAAGCGATTTCCAAAACAACTTGAACATGTCGTGGAATCAAGCTAAGCTAAGAAAGATCATTACCAACATCACACCCAAGGAAGACCGCAGAATTGCAGATAAAGCCTTCTTGTAGAGAGAGTTAACCATTACTCCCATCCCTTTAAACAAATGCATTATCGCCTGGGCAATGTATTTGAAGAACTCTGACAAGACGTTACCAAGCCTAATAAATGGATTTCCATGAATATTTGAATAGGAGATTTCTTCCTGCCTTTGAGTGTCTCTTCCGGATTGATTTTCTTTGACAACTTTACGTATATTCAATGGAGCTAGAATTGCAGGGGCAACAAGGATTAGAGCAGCAACGCGTTCAGGTGCTTCAAAATATGTATCAACTGCTACAAGAGAACCAGCTGAATGCCTGGCATCTCATAATTGATGTTTTCAGCCTTCAAAATAAACAGAGACAACAAGAAAAGTTCTCCAGCATAATATTTACCACTTAATGGAGAGTAGGATTATTACAGAACAATAGTAGGATAATTGGTTTTAAAATTGTTGAAAAAGCAAGCAAATATCCATCAAACAGACATTTGTTCAAGGGCAAAGTTTTCCTATTTTGATTGCAAGAGAAGAGTTAATTTTACCTTACAGTACATCTAACTCCTTTAATCATTAAACGAATAGCTTAAACATAACTGCCATTAAACCAACAGCTTGAACCTAAAGTGCTGGCAAAAGCTACGTTACTTACACTCTTATAAAATGCATGAAGTGAATACGTGTCCTACACGAATGGTTGGACATCCACCCAACAAGCATATTATGAATGAAATCTATTTCACAATACCGGCCAAATCTACCCTAGAAATTTAAAGAAACCATTGCATATAAATACTGTAATGTTTCATTGGAAATTGGAACAATAGTTCGATGAATATGACTTAGACAGCACCTGCACCTGACACTCATAACTGGGCCCATGTAACAGAAGACAGAAGTCATACATAACAATCAAGGGTCCTAACTAGAAGCCACTAAAAATAGTTCAATGAGCAGTACAGCTGTGAATGACAACATAATTTGTCTTGATTTCTGATATAATACGACCACACGTCAAAGAAAAGATCTAAAGGATCAGCAATTAACCTATACAGTCGTATCACATGCAGGACTCTCTAAGATGGAAGAGCACATGAAAAAGGAAAAAAATGTAGAATCACAGATGTACATACCCCATCAGAACTGCCTTCTGAGCTGATAATAAGTCGATGAAGAACAATGTAGCTAGCACAGAAAATACCATGGAGTATGGATTCAAAGGTTTCCTATCTTCACTACTAGAAGGTGAATGCTCATGCGGATTCACCCTTGATGTCAATCCAAAGGCAGGTCTATCAAAGGCAAGCACTTTTGCTCCGGTGACGTGTGCTAAAGGCTTCATAACTCGATGCCATGAGAAGACAGAGGCTCCAAAGCCGTGCATCAGAATCATAGGAAGGCTCATTTGCTTAGTTTGGGAAGGAATTTGAGAAGCAATTTGTTCCTGTAATAAGTTTTGTGCGACTGATTCGGCATCGCATATCTTGTGGTGTATTTGTACCCCTTTGAACTCGCAAAAACAACTGTCTGGATCGGCTAAAAGTGCAGGATCCAGTAATTCGTCTTGGTCTATCCCAGCTATTTTCTTCTTTTTTTGCTCTGGTTTTGTTCCCAACAATTGCTCTGGAGATATTAATGAAGCATGTCATAAAAACTCGGATTTTCTAAGACAGCAAGGGAAAGAAAGAATCCTAGCTGTCCATAATATACACACACCCATATAAATCATGGTTCAACTCCAAAGGTGGCTCTAACAATTAAGCTACTTAGCGCATCGCCTACCAAAGAAACTAGTCTTGGGGCCCGAAAACCCCAGCTTTCCAGCGACCCAAAAATGGGCTTCATTTTGACATTCGGCCTGATACAGATATCTTGGACCGCTATTGTCCAACACTTGGTTAAACAAATCGATGACGTAAAGTTCATATACTGTTGCTTTGGGATTGACTACTTTTGCTCACCCCAAATCTAGACAAAATTGTTGATACTTGATAGTCGATGGGTTCAACTACTCCATCCACTTCCCTAATGATATCCATTTCATACTAGTATACCCATGATTAGCATGCTTATCTTCAACATCCAATTTTTTCCCAATCAATCAATCCTATACGGCAAAACAGGAGCATCCAAGTCAAGTAGTCAATCGCAACCAACTGAATTAGTACCATTCTTCCTTGAACTAAACATACGTTCATATCTGTATGCTATATAGGACTGATAGCAGTAGCAAAGAGCACGAATTTACCGGAATACTCTGCGCCGGATCCGCTGACAGAAGCAGAAGAAGCGAAGGCAATCATAGATGAAGAAACAAGATTGCCCCTTTTGGAATCCAACCGCAATCTAGTGCAGGGGCACCTTCTCTCCAACGGAAGGGAATGGGTTTTGTTGTCTGGAAATTTTGGTGATTCAGAGCGGCCAGGGAAACAGAACTGGTGAAACCCCACCAATACGCCGCCACTCATCGTTCTGCCTGCTCTACGCAACAAGGACTACATGCACATGTGTGTGTGTGTGTGTGAGAGAGAGAGAGAGAGAGAGAGATTAACGAAGTAAAACGAGATGGGTATTCGTATTCCAGCTGGAGAAATGAAAGAGCGAAAACTCTACTAGCAATGAGCTGAGAGATGGGCACTTTACCTTGCCAGATATTTCATCGTGGATATTTTACGAATTGAGATTCAGGCAATACTGGGTTGCAGTTAAATATTGAAATGTAAGCCCAGGCATTATGAGTTCGAAACTCACAATTTTTCGGGATTACATTGCAAAAAAAGAAATTTCTGGAGCGCGGATCGGAGAGAGGAATAGTCCAAATACGCATAAGTTGAGCCGGACACCCTTGAGTCCTTGATCATCGAAAAAATATTATACTCGAATTCAATTACCAACGTTTTTGACAATTGGTGAAGAAAAAGGGTGGAAATCTAAAATCCACGTCACATGAATGAGATGACAACGTCCACGTAGCCAACCTCTCTCACCCAACATTTTTCCTCCTTTTGTTGAAGTGAGAGAGAGTGCAATTGGCAAGTACCTGAATATACTCCCACAATGATTTGAGTACTTCGAATTTACTCACGCAATATTTTGATTTTATGGTTTTGCAACTACTTGATGGGGATTCAGAGATGCTACAAAGCAGCTTCCTGCAAGCGCTCGCGCTCTACAGGGAGTTGCTTTGCAGTATCTTCGGATCCGCTTGACGGGGCTAAACATACTTTTTTACTGCTAAGAATATGCAATGAGACCTTAGCTATGGCCCCAATCCAATAGCAGTGGGGCTAGAGGCAATGTTTGGTGACAACTATGTTAAAGTAGCATATCTAAAAAAAAGAAAAAGAAGTAGCACATCTATGTTCTATTTTTTTTCACCAAACTAGGTTGAATCCAATTGAACCACTTAAACATCCATTTGAAGCACTTGACCACTTATTGTGGTGACCATCTCCTACTTCCTTCAGATGGTAAACATTTCATGCTTTTTTTTCTGGTGCACCCGGAAAAAAAAAAGGGTAAACATTTCATACGCCTCCCAACAAGTAATGATTTGGCTACCGCACTGTTTTTAGCCTGGTTGCAAGAAGTGGAACGTTTACGCTTGCTTAGTGTGTACAATACAGCAACAGAGCAAACAAAGGCATGTTTATCCTCCACATAAATCCCTGCACAGTTTTGCGCAGTCACGGCTGAAGCAAGCATATCCCAGTAACTATGAAAACCCAGTAGCAGAACTTTTAAACATGACCGGCTGCAAATATTCGGATGGAGATAACTCAGCTGACAGATAAAATCCGAGTAACTTTTGTTAGCTTGAATTGCATTACTCTTGCACATATAAGCCGATAGCAATTACATAAGAGTTCCTTTCAAGAGCAATATGTCGTTAAAGCAATTTATAACCATTTACAACTCACCTGCTCTGCATGTTTCTCACACGGCATGGAGTAACAAAATGAAATTTCAATTACTGAGGAACTGATGATATTTACACTGGTATACATTCATGTTATTGCCCATGGAATTATTGAGATACCCCTATTTTGGTCTATTGTCAGTCTTGAGAAAGCGGACATATTCCTGCTGCAACATCTCCCCTCCATTAACAGGATCAAAACTGCACCTGTAGAAACTGATAACGAGAGGAAACCAAAGAGCAAAGTGATGAGAAAGTGAAAAGGTCCAATCTGAATAAAAAAAAACTTTTGAGAAGCTAAATTTATATTCTTGTCTAACATTGTAAGTACTCAATAATATCCTTGTCCTTCTAGAGCACATAGTGATGTACTAGAGAAATATTATTTCCTACAATGGGTAAGAAGTAGATCCACCGAAGGTAAAACTTTGAATTATGGCTGGCCAGAATGAAGGGAGGGTTCTCTTGTTTGGTGGAGAGGAGAAGGAAATGGGGAAGCGGCCAGCCAGTTTTCATTTCAGAAACGGGCAGAGGAGCAGCGGGACGAGAGAATCCAACTTTGTCAAAGTTTGAAATTACACTTTTGGCCCCTTCCTAGTTGCTACAACTAACCAACTTTGCATGAAACGAGGGCAAGATGGTAATATAATAAACCCCGTCCCTTCCCTCTTCAGCATAATTTGCAAAAGAAAGGAAAAGAGAAGAAAATTTCATATGAATCATACCTCCCATCCATGCCAGCAATAATGACAGTGTTCTGAGATCCAAATGCTGCACTGAACTCGGTGTATTCTGGTAAACGAAACTGAGCAAATGACCATTCTGAGCTAAAATACTTTGGTAAAATACCTGAAAGAACTCAGAAACGTGAGAGTTTGGAGGAGAAAACAAAACAAAACCTCAAGTACGAATCATTTTTATAACCCCTGGTACTGGCAAATGAACAAAACTTGGACAAACCTACAAGCAATTGTCTAGTACAGTAGTACCATGTTAAATATAGACTGTTTAAAAGCAGTTAAAGTAATAAAAATCAAGGACCAGAAGATGATTGTGATTTGGAAAAGCAGTCTTAAAGTTCTATTTGGGTTGTTCTTTTCTTGGCCTTGCATAGAAAAAGAAACAGTGACCATGTCAAAAACAAATAAAAATGATTTACTATAAACTGCCTTGGTAGGCATGTATTGAACCCTTATGCAGACAATTAGAACGTATCAATCTTTTGATAATCAATCCAAGCATTGAGATTTGAAACCTTTCATAAAAGACAATGTTGATCCAGGGTTGTCACTAGTACTAGGAGGAATCAGAGCATCAAGGGAAGATGATGAATTCTGGTAGAACATTGCCAGACTTTCAGAAGCACTGGAAGAAATTGATGAGTCCTCCCCGATGACCCGAACTCTGAGGCTGAATAAATGAACAGTACCCTTATCACTTGACACTGCCAACCACTGGACGTTAGGGGAGAGACAAATACTATAAATATCTGCTCTGTCCAATCCTCTGCGTACCTATTAATAAACAAATATCATTTCAGTAACCGGGCCCATAGGCAAATGCAAAAGAAAGGAAAATTTTGACGGAGGTTGTGTTAGCTCTTAAGTTTAAAATCCAGCCCAGAAGCCAAAAACTAACAAATAAGGGGAAATGGTATTCTGACTCGCCACGAAATAAGGTCAGAGGATATATGAAATGCTATTGTATGTGGCGATAGAGCATGATACAGGGCACTCCCTTTTATGTCTTTTAGCTTCACATTGCACAAACACATTTCCCTACATAAACAGATCAGAGGATACATGTAGTTCTATTATAGATGGCGCAAAGGGAACCATGCAGGGAAGGGTTACAAGCCTCTGTAGATTTCTCAATTGACTAAGGTCATGATAATGCAAAGTTAAATGCAAGACCAAATTTTATTTAATGGAGCAACAGATGATACATGCATTAATTATTCTTAAATGGACATGATTCCTACTCCTTCAGCTAGGTAGTGACTGGTCTTTTGGAAAAGGCCGAATTCTCTAGGCGACAGTGCACTTGCATCTTGTGAGTCTTAATTTTGCAATTCATCTTTATGCAGGGATAGATTTCTGCGAGATGCATAAAGACATGATTACAAAATTTTCTCCATTTTTGTGGTCGCTTTACCGTAGGAAACACGTTTCAAACTGATTTTAATCAAGATGGTGGTCTCTGACTAGAATCATAGAAGGGTTTAGCACAAATGAAAAGAAGGAATTTCAATTACCCTTTAATTGTTCCATTCCACCTATACTGTTGGAATCATATAGACCCAGTAACTACCTTAACAGCAATTAAAAGCTCTACATAATAAGGCTATGGAAAAGGACAAAAATGAAAAAACAAATACAAGATCATTCAGTAAAGTACCTCTTGTAACCGAGTCCCATCCATTGTGTTGAAAATTCTTATCAAAGTGCCTTTTGTGCTAGCAGTTGCAAGAAGAAGCCCATCCATTGTTAGGTTTAAGCATGCTATTTGGGAATCATGAGCATTTATTAACTTGGTCATATTCAGACCAAAATGTTCAATTCGAACCTGCCCTCGCCGAAGACCCGGGCAAGCCAAGACAGACGTATTCAAACTATGTGAAAGGCAACAAAGTCCCCTGGGATTTGCTAGAGTTTCTATCTGATGAAGAAGCTTCAAATCTGTAAAGTTGTAAACATATATCTTGTGCTCAAGAACAACCACGATCCGGTCCCGTCTTAGTTTCACTGCACGAACCTCAGACCTAAATGAAAATTCACTGATGCAACGGCACTGATGATCATCCCAAATAATAACTTTATTAGGAGGATATTGGGAATTGGATTTACCACCAACAAGTGCTAAAATGTTAGACCGAAACAACATCTCAACAATTCCAAATCCTCCGCTTTTCAGATCACGTCTGAAAGTTTCTTTGAAAGGATCACAGTTATAGATACGAAAACCGCGGCTCGTTCCAGCGGCAAAGCAACTATAGTCTTGATTCCATGATACAGAAAGCAATCCTGTTTCATCACTGTCACTGAACTCTGGTTCTAGCTGGCTAAAAGGATCATAAACCCCAGAATCAAACATACCAAGCCTAGTTGGTGGAAGTATCCCACTAGAAGTTGAAACAATCGAACTCATGGGGTTGAGGGAATAGTCATAAGCATGTGAATGAATCAAAACCTGCCAAAATACACGTCATACGAAGCCAGAACAACATAAGTAAGAACCCTATACAATGCTTGAGAAGTTCAAAACTGTATGATAAAACAAAGAAAGCAAGCGATAAGACAATCAACTCAATAATTTACGATTGTGTTTAGATGCTGCCAGCAGAAAATTTATCAATTGAAAACACCCAGTGCAAAATCTATGGTTAGTAACATACAATGCCAAGTTCTTCATTCAGGTGTGGAATCTAAAGATTGACAGACGCGTGACAGAACTGTAACATCTACATCTATAATCTGCATTTTCAAGCCCTCGCACATTGATATTATTTATTACATTTAACACATTGCTCCGATTTACTCGCAAAGGTACCTCATTTTGCTCTCTGTCTTCTCTATATCTCTATATTCAAGGCTGCCACATACCCTTTTCCCAATATGTTATACCCTGGACCCAACTATTGCCAAAGCCAGCACGTCACTCAGCTTACAATACACAAGTTTTTGTGCAATTCCATAATCCTTTCTTTTCAAAACCCGCTTCATGAAGAATTTTTGGTTTACAGAATAAGAAATAAGATGTTGCTCAGGAAGCTAGACTCTAGCAAGATGGGACTGTTTTGTGACTTGGTTGAGTACGGACTATAGGCTGTGAGATAAAAACGTCATTGAGGATATTTAATGCATGGAAATTGCAGCTATAACATACGATACTTGGATTCGAAAGAAAATTTTCTCTTGACCTTTCATTTTGACCTTTTGCTCCAAGCTTGAGGAAGCCCGAAGTTTACTCACATCTGCAAACCTCCGTCGGAATTGGTTTGCTTGCTCAACTACATATATTTTCCTACAACCAACTGAGTTTGAAGAAACCCACTTTCTCCTCTAGTTCGCCAACCAAACATCACACACCACCTTTGACCCTGTCCTGACCAGACATTATGGGACTGTCAATAGATAGTACCTGTTCATCAATATTGTTGTATCTCCTGTCCCTCTAGTTTAAGTGAGCCTTAGATAAGTTGCTCACCTCCAATTATGTTAATGAAATAATCAATTACGAAGGTGCAAACCCGTACAATAGTGTGCAATTCTTCCCTAGCAATTCGTTTCATTAGACACACGTAGAGAACCATAGAAGCTCTTGGTATCTCACAATGAGATGATTGACCTCAAATTACTATCATTATCTAGTGGATACTGAAATCAGCAATAACTCAATCACTGGCCTCTCACATCCTTTTCACAAAACTTCAGTGTCCCTATCTCTCCTAGACCGTTATTCTCAAAGAAAGCTTCTTCACATCCCTTGTGTATATGAGTACACGGATGGAAGTCCAAGATGCAATAAGTCAAGTTAAAAGTACATAAGCAGATAATAGTCAATTGCAGCTTTGTTTCTTGCTAACGTGAAGGGGCGGAGGCGGACACCAGGACTGCCCCCAGAAATTCTGATAAGTCTTCATTATCGCTACATATTTTTCTGTATAGACACCAGATTTTAGCCTCCAAAAACCTACTAACTTTACTCTAGTCTCTTCAAAGTTGTAAATGATTCTACCACAGTCCCTCCAAAATATAAATAACTTGGCCTTGGGCTCCCTCTTTGCGAAATTCTACATCTGCCACGGGTACCAAGTAAAAAACCTAGTTCCTTTGCCCATTTATCTATTTAGTCTATCCTATGTGACAAAAACTGAACTGCTATTATTTAGAAAATGGAAGGCGATCTTGGTTCTCTCTATCCTCCAAATCCTTCAGTACGACCCTCCGCTCCTGCTCGCACTCTCAATCCTCGCAAATTTAAGTATACTTAGAATATTTTGAAAGATGCTTTCAAGCTCGCGCACAAGAATGCGCATTATGTGACTTAGGTCCCAACTCCAACAGAGTAAAAGTGGCCAATTCAGTCAATCAAAGTCTCAAAAACGCCAAACGACAAGAAGAATCTCCTTGTGTTCACGAGAGATAAAATCAATCAACCGCTTAAATTAGAGTGACATGAAAATCAGATACACAAAGACATACAGATCTGGAAATCAGCGACATGAAAATCAATCTCTTACAGATTAGTGAAGGTTAAGCCTCCGGATTCCCCAAACTGCCAGTCGTTGAGCATGGACGGCAACGGCGACGTATCGGCCCGATCAGAATTGTGCATTGTGAGTCGTGGATTCTTCGTTGATAAAAGTTTACCGCATTGAAAATCAGAAGATAAGCGAGAGTATGCGAATAATCATAGGAATTCTGAATTTAGTGAGTGACGAAGACGAAGACGAAGCTTTTGAGTTGAGTTGAGAAGATCTTTTTTCCGAGTCTGAGATGACGAGTTGACAACTACTGGTTCGCGCAATTTTTCTAAATTCACACTCGAAGCCTTCATGTTTTTCTAACTGCAGAAGACTACCCCAAGAGTTTCTAAAATCACATCAATACATATATAAGGGGCCCGGGCTGACTAGTCACTTTGTAAAGGATCCGGATCCTCTCTAGTCCATGTTTTTGGACAGGAGGAGACCGCTCATTAGTAGATTTAATGGTTCGGATGTATTTTTAAATTTTGAACTCTTACTAATCAAAGTTTAAAAATATGTCCGAACCATTGCTTGATTGCAGCAAATGGACAGTCACGATCACGATTGTCTCCTTCAGTCCAAAACATGAACCGGAAGGTAACCGGATCCATTTGGAAACTTGTTTTCAACCTTTATTCAATTTAATATATGTATAAGTTAAACAGGTCTCAGTACAAGTTTTAATTCACGAGCAAAATTCAAGTAGCTCAAACTACATAACTTTATTGATTCATTGTCTCAACTTTATTTGACAAATATGAGGAGGAGCTTGAAAATCTTGCCTTTACCCAGAGATCTTGTCAAAGTAATATAGAAATTTTGAGATGTGTTAATTGCACTCCCGCTCTCAAGTTTAATTGCACTCTCAAGTTTTAATTGCACTCCCGCTCTCAATTCTCGCTCTCACAGTTCTTAGTAGTTTGAGATGTGTTTCAAATACACTTTCACGCTCGCGTTCACGCTCCTCCTCGAGCAAGCAAATTATGTCACTTTTAGATCCGTGAGGTCCAAGACACTTTGGAAGCCAACTTCTTGCAGTCACAGTTTGACGGGTTTCAACAAAATTAAACATATATTTTACACAGAAGGATCGTTAACTTGAGAACACAAAAAGTGACTGTATGAAAATTCAAATGCAGAGATGAAAATTCAAATGCAGAGATGTAAATTCTTATTCAAATGCCTGAGTGCCTCTTGAAGTATTGTCTTTTAATCCACATAGGAGCAATTCATGAACAATGACCCAAATGGCACAATGCAGTGCAAATCGCAAACTAAGCGACGAATTTGAGATCCATCTCGCACGATGCACCTAGTAATCGAAACTCTCGCTTAGTGTGTAGAGAGCTATATCCTCGATTTCTGAAGAGAGGCTAAATAAGGCGTGCATCAAAACCATGTCACGATGCTGAAACAGATAGCGTTTGTTGTCGTTGCGCAAGTCACAAACTGACGCGTACAATGAGCAGCGGATCCGTGTATAGACTAGACTGTCTCATCCTCGCTCCCGTAGAGAGGTTGATATCAGCGAGCCAATCTCACGACACTAGGCTAGAGACCAACAGCACTCGTCGTTGCACGAAATCGCAATATCTGTCCACACAAAAACACGGCTTGCATCGAACTCTTCGAAATTAAGAGGACCGCATTGCGACCATTTTAATAAAACAGATGAGATGTGGAACCAAGTATGGAATTTCAACTTGAGATTCAGATTAAGGAAGAAGACACAGCGATGCCTCGATTGAAAGTACAACACCACTATGCATCAATTTTCCAATTTCCCAAAAGCCATGAGGAAACAATGGGACCACAAGAAAACAGCATCTGGTGAGTTTTTCGAAAAACATGTGCTTGAAAAATAAGTACTTACATCATGCATGACTAAGCAGACATTTTCCCATTTCCCAAACAAAATGAAGAAGAAATGGGACCACCTCAAGAAACCTGCATGCATTGATTTCTCCAGCAAGTAAATAAAAATCCAGATACAACCTGCACTGGAATGCACTGAACTTGGAAACTAGATTTACCCACGAGGGATTGGTTCAGTGGTGGAAATTCGGATTTGGTCGGACAATGCCCAGGTTCGAGTCCTCGTAGCCCTTTATTGAAGCTAAACATACTTCTAACACCACCCACGCGTGGTGGCCAACCTTAGCTTCGGTCACGACATAAGTGCAGTGGGGGGCTACTGAAGCAAATGCTTATAAAAATACTGTAGTAGGAGTATATGCAAAAAGAACGCATTGGAGAGATGCAGATGAAAAGAAAATGAATCAAAGTGTACTAGCTTTCTCGATGGACCAAAAGGGGCTTAAATTTTAACCTTAAAGTCCACAAGAACTCGTACTTTCTCCATGCAACTAGTCATTAAAGTAGACGTGAACTCGTACTTTCTCCGTGCAACTAGTGATTAAAGTATGCGACTAATTGCTAGTCTCAAATCCAGTATTCAGATTCAGATTGGCCTTGAAATAATATGATTACTGCTGTGATGTTTCACGGTTACCTTATTTTTAATGAACTTCCCACTTTTTAAGGCCACGAATAGCATTAATGGAGGCACGTGGTGTGAATCACAATTTACATCGTACATAGTAATAAGTATAATAAGTGGATCAAAACCTAAACTTGTTCCGAGTATACCAAACCATGTAGTTTCCAAACAAAAAGAGTAGGGCATTGTTTAGAAGCACACCTCAGATAAAGGAAAGAGCAAACACAAGTCTCAAGACTCTAAATAAACCTTCGACGTTCAAAGAAACTATATGCATATTGCAAAGAAGCCTGAAGGGGAATTCCACCTTTCTTGAAAAGTTAGAAGAAAAAAGAAAAAGAAGAAAGGAAGCAAGGAGACTAGGTTTTAGCAGATGGGATCAAGAACATGGTGGATCTAATTCGAACTTACCAGAGGGAGATCGAGCCTGTGAACAAGCTAGCTAGCAAGGTACCTGATAATAGGATTCCCTAATAACAACGTAAAATCCACCACAGACAGAAGTTTGATGCGGTAATGAGCTAGCCTTACAGCATGTAAACCATCATCTGCATCGTTACACATACATAAGCCCGAAACAAGGTTGAATAAGAATAAGATGCTCATGATCTTACAGATCGAGTTCAGGTGTTTAAAAGCCATTCAGTTAAATATGAAGAGTTTGCCCTTTATAGAAGATATTTATTAGCATGCACGATGGGAGATGCAAGCAGCAAAGCGAGGAAACCTTATCTTACAGCACGATTGAGATTATGATTTATGAGCATTCATGAGCCTGCTGAAGTTACATAAAAGAAGAAGATGACAACAGAAAAGATGATGTTTACAAGTAAAAGTCTCCGGTAGGCATGAAAGGGGAATAAAGGCAACAGAAAGAGGGAGCTCCCTTCAGTCCAAGCACAGAGGGAGAGGAATGAAAACTATCTCCCGCATCATTCACACAATCACAGTAGCAAACCAAACGAGTTCCCTTTCTACTGAGTGGTTGAATGAATGAGTCGGCAGCTAGTTCAGACCCCTTATCTCTTCCACGAGTGGGCCGAAGAAAGCTCCCTCCAACCATTCCTCGGGAGCTTCTTTCCACCGGATTCGTGCAATTCATCTCACATCCACATATGGAAAGTAAGTGAAAATCTATTTCTAACGTTTGCAAACGTACAGCAAAAGGTGAGGCATTATTTACTTCTTCAATAAAACCCATAGTGAGTTTTCCACTATGTAGAGCACTCAGAATAAAGCACTAGAGTACCATGAAACTTGAACACAAGCAGAATGAGGTAATTTTCTTGGTTGATTAGGGAAGAATATCAAAACCAACTTCATGATTGAAAAATTTGGAACTCTTGAAAAAATCATTTGAAGAAAATTGTGATAGGGAATACTTCTCATGAAATGGTACCAAAAGTAGCTTCTACCATGAAAATTATACAAAGTGGTACTGCAGACTATTGCCATATCACTCTTTGATGATCAATGGATCAAACTACCATGACGCGCTTAGTGATTGTGCGTAAAGGAGATCGGTAAAACGGAAATGACAACCGGAGAGCACATTTTTGGAGATCCCCCTTTCGGGGTAAAGTTCAAGTGCTAGCCATGTGACAAAGAAATAGTTTCAGATCAAACAAAGGAACAGAACTGAGAAATGATGAAACCAAACTAATCGGCCTATTCTTTAGGCCAAATCTTGACGACGGAAAATTTCAAACCTGGTAAATGTACCCGACATGAAATACCGTCAAAGCTTCGTTTCCATCAAACCCTAACCCTAGTTATAGGTTTTGACAATAAAGCAATGAAGTACCCATTTCCCATTTTCATCTCAAATTATTTCAAACCAGAAGACCTAAGGGAGAACAGATCATATCTAGGCATGCACATTATATACACACACGCCTAGATTTCTTATTCTTCCGATTTAGATTTAGATTTCTATAAAAAAACAACCCCAATTCTCCAAAAAGATTGCTAATTTTCTAGTCAACTTGTACTGAAAACATGAGACAAAAGAGGCAAGGAAAACTTAAACTGCTGATAATTAATGGGCGTGCCTTCAAAAGTGAAACCCTGAATCTCCATGCGTGCTCCGCATAAATTTCAATATGAATTCACTGCAGAGAGAGAGAGAGAGAGAGAGAGAGAGAGAGAGGAAAACCAGGGTGAGAACAAATGATAGGGTAAAGAACTTGTTTATTGCCCCAGGTTTTATATCGGTGGGTTGATTAGTTTGTTCTCCGCAATCCACACAATTAATTAGGGTTCGCTTCTTGGGATCGAACAAGCAAAAAAGTACTAATCTTTTACAAATTCTTTATTTGACCGGATCAGAAATGAAATTAGTCAAGACACACGTGAGCTAATGAAATTAGTCAAGATACGAGTGAACTAATTTGAACAACACCATAAAAAGAACTTATTTATTTCAGCAGGGGTTGTAAGGAAACATGGGAAATAGACTCAAATAGTAGCCGCGAGAATTACGGAGAGGAAATTTTGTGTTTAAATAATGGGGGGAAGATGAAGGGTCCCTTTCGTGATGAGAGTCAGAGACAGGGACGGAAGCAGAATCCTCGGCAAATCTTAAACGTTGACAAAGATGGGGCAAACACCTGCTATTGGTAGGGGGTACCGTCAAGCGGGGTACATACGGTGTACACACGTTGCGTGTGGAGTTTACTACGAATTTCACGTAAATAATCGGATCCGTTGGTCAATTTTAAATTATTTTTTCAAATAATCCCGTTAAAAATCAACTTAATTAAATATGTGTAAGTACTTGACTCAATTTTATCACAAATATATTATAGGATTATGTTATAAGCCTAGCATTACTCCCTGTGTGGGAGATAAGTCTTGGCTCCAAATTTATTAGCTGCATCAAGAAATACAAGAAAACTCGGAATATGGATAAAGCCGGATTGCCATATCTGGATATAACTATGTTCGTTTTGGGACTTTATACTCAAATTTTTTTCTATGCGCACAGTTTTAAATAAATTTTAACGCTCATTTATCTATTAATCTCTCTCCATTTATTATCCAAAAAAACTATCTCAAAACCCAAACCGAACATGGTCAATGAAGAAATTTCCACACAGAGAAAACACAATCTTGTAGTATGAGAGAGAAAAAACACTTTCTTTTTCATCTCTCTAAAACCCTTACGGAACTAAGTTGCGTTTCGGTCTTGCCTCGAACAAGCTCTCTAGCTCAAAGGACGGCTATTCATTTCTGTTTCAAGATTACACACTATGTAAAAGAGAATGAGTTATATCCGGATGAGGCGCCATTTGTGGACCCTGTCGTGTGTTTATTGAGGTAATCTGAACTGTTCATCTTTTATAGCTCGCAAAATAGTGTATCCATGCAAAAAAATCAATTTTACCGGACATTCATAGGTATATCAAAAATTGAATTTTGGTTTATAAAATGGACGGCATGAATTCTATTAATAGTTTTTAAGTTAAAACATGAATGACCATCCGTTTTATAAACCAAAATTTAATTTTTGACATACCTATGAATGTCCAATAAAGCTTATTTTTATCGTGCATATATTATTTTGCGAGCGCTACAAAATGAACGGTTCAGATTACCTCGATGAACACACGGTGGGACTAGGCAGAAACCCGATGATTTCCCCCTCATCCAGAAATAATATTTTTTCTCTAAAAGGGAAAACCCGTGCCGTGATAATGACAAGAAGAAACACCTCGATGAACATGTGGTGCAATGCAATGGGAGGAGAGAGAGTGATATTTTGAAACATTATCAATTGGAGTAATTACGTTGAATTTTTTTTTATTTTTTATTTTATGTTTTGCAGACAATCTTGACCCCTCTATAGACTATAGTATGTAGTGAAATAGTTCCATATCGCCCACTAACTACATGCTCTCTCCGTCCCAAATTTCAGCCTGTAAGTTAGGATTCTAACTCTGCCACCTTACAAGGATAGCTTGTGCCGCCTTTTTTTTTTTTTTTTTGATAACTATGATTCAGGGCCAATTTACGCGCATTTCGACTAATTATGGAGACCAATGTAGCTTGTAAGGGTGAGCATGGTTTGGATTTTGTTTGGCTTTATAGTAAACCAATGGGCGCAGAAAATGCCACGAGTACATACTTTATTGCCACGACCAATGGAACTAAATTTACACTCTTGCCCTCTTAACGCTGGAAAAAATTATCCAACTCCCTTGTTCTCTCTTCAAATTTATAAATTTATAAATCGAACCAAATTTTTTTGGTCGATGTTAGTGTGGTTTGGTTCTCCAAATTAGTTCAAATTTATAAATTTGGAGAACCAAACCAACCCACAAAAGACATAGAACCAAACCATTAAAATACGGTTTGATTTTGATTTTAAACCACGGTTTGCTTTGAACTAAGCTATCATCTTCAAAAAAATATTCAAAGTACTTAAAATTGTGAAGATAAATTAAAAGAAAACTTATATTAAATCCAATTTTAATCAAATTACCAAAACACATTAACATCGACCTACTAATAAAGAGTATAATACCAACAGTTGCCTCAAGTCTTAAACTAATAAAATGAAATACTGAAAATTAGAAATGGGTTTGATATATAGTAGAAGTTTAGTCTAAATTATCTGGCAGGGAATGAAAACTAAATATTGTGGTGGATTTAATAGGATTAATAAATTAGAAAAGTACTTTACTAAGGCTCCCATATTTATTTGGTGAATCATAATAAAATTATATGTGTGTGTATATATATATATATATATATATATATATATATATATACTATACTATACTATACTATATTATACTATACGGTTCGGATCGGATCGGTGTAGAATCATAACCGTGAACGTGAATCAATAAACCAAACCATATAATGCAGTTTCTAAAAACCAAACTACTAAAAAATCAAACCAAACCTTTCGATTTGAACTGGATTGGCGGTTTGACGAATTTTTTGCTCACCTCTAATAGCTTGTCGAGTCAAAAGCTTCACTTATATAAAGCCATTATATAGTCAACAAATAAATATGTCAATTAAGCCATGTGGCTCATGGAGCTGATAAAGGGCGAAAATTTCACTTTCTTTGAAAAGACTTATTGACATTAAAAATGTCAAATGACAGCTAAGGTAGAACATTTCAATGGGACCATGGGTAGCTGTGAAATTTCACCAATTTTTTTCTTTTAATTTCGTTAGTGCTTTGACGAGAAAGCCACTTTAAAAAAACCCAACAAAAATTGCTGTCAAACAATGTTCAAATATTTTATGACCTTGTTTTTGCTGGGAGATTAAGCCATACAAATCATCAGAAAACTAAAGAAATTGGATATTCTCCGGACTAGTATTTTTCTTCTCTTTTTTTTGAGATCCGCAACCACGCCTACGGACTTGTATTGGGGCACGACAATTCAAATCTTATGCCTAGTAGTACATTCAATCATAGCACTAAGGTAAAGCAATAGTGTTGATCACCTTCATGAAAATCAACTGACCTCGAGGCCAAATGTACAATAATTTCCAAGAATACAACATAAGAACGTATTGTCAATCCATCTGCTAATTCTGGTGATACCTTGCAACCAGCAACTTTTCAAGGCAACTCAAGAATGAGACAATGTGTAAAGTCAAAACTAAGACTATGCAAAAAGATGAAAATTTTGGGGAAACAGCAGTTTGATGGGGAAGAAGATACATGGTTTGCGACAACACAGAATTTCAGAACAATTGGAAGAACAAACTTGTTGACCCATCCCCGAATGAACGAAGATCCGCGGGTCTAACCAAGGCCCTGCACAAAGGGCATGTCCTTTCTCTCTCAAACCTTGAAACAAGAATAATTGATGTTAGTCACAAGGGGAACCTGATGGAACAAAGAACACTGGCCGTGACTAAATCAGACACAACAATAACCCAAACACCAAAAAACTTCTGTAACTGAAACTCTTCTTTAAGCTACACTCTCTACAAATTCTGCATTCAACATTGACAGCAACTGAACAATAATACTCCACAGATGATTTCAATTCTACATAAACGTGAAAATATTCCTGTTCATATTTAGATTTAACTTTGACAGGTAAGGAAACAGTAAAGAAGAAGATATCATGAAATTAATACAAGGGCTAAGCTGCTTCACTTCATTATCTAGTTCTTTTTTCCTTTCACCTTTTTCTTTCCCTCATAAAATCCTACAAAAATCCAATCTCCAAACACAGCCTAAAAGTACTTGGTAGAGGATAACATTGCCCTCACAGATCCCATGCCAATGTACATACCCTACGCGTCCGAAGAATGTATAGTCATCAAGAAAACCAACCCCTTACTAGTGTACCCTTTTTCCTTGGGTCAGTGTCCAATCAGACCGTCACTGCCAGTGAATAGCTCTTATGCCCTCTTGGTTATGTATCCTCAATCGTGGACCTAAGAACCATGACTACCTAGTCATTCCACAAGTTCCCCACCTATCTAGATTCTAGATAAGTTACCTTATATATGCAAGCCCTATCCATTTGTACAAAGCTACCAAATTTCATGATGTAAAGTTACAGAATTAAGATGGAAAGCAGCAAAATCAGAAACAGACCATTCAGAAACACAGTCTTCACAGAAAATGTGTTTACAGCGCAGTAGAATTGGAGCATGCATCTTTTCCTGGCAAATTGCGCACAAGTCTCCTGCTGTATTTACCTGCATCAAGTTACTAACAGCTTAAATCACAGGAATAATTTGTCCGCACAAAGGAAGGAGGTTCGTCGCACAACTTCAATAATGCATATAAGTTATACGGAGATTTAGTCACAATATCACGACTGACCCCTTAGCACACAGCTATCATCACAGAAAAATCCTATGAAGCACCCAATCCATTTCAAAAGAACATGCACAAATTTACACTCTAATTTGCTAGAGCTTATCCCACATCGATTAATTTTAACCTCCTTAACCTCCAAAACTAGTATATGAGCATGGCGGCCTCTTCACTAATTGCCAATTGGTTATGAGTTGGATGCTTTGACATGGAATCAGACACAAGCTTTCAGAGGCTTTTGAACAAGACTCTCTTTATTGATTGCCCCATTGTCTGTGTCCTAGTGTACCTCGTTTTGTTATGCTCCCAATAATATAGATCCTTTGTTTACCTCTCCACATGCAACTCGGGGGTTGCATGTGCAGAGGAGGGTTAGAGATTGTCCCACATTGGTTAATTGTGAGCTCCAAAACTAGTGTACGAGCCCTGGCCGCCTCTCCACTCAATGCATCTTGGTTTGGAGATGATTAAACATAATCATTTGTCTGAATTTCCTCTTGCACACAGTTCTCAAAGTAACCAAAAATAAAGTTACAAGGAAAACTAGACAGCTAGCTGGTGTATCTTCCCATTCTGCTGATGTCATTTTCAAGGGTACCAATATAAACGCATAAGAAACGCATTAGACGGTACTATATTCCACCTCACAGCATTTTGGTGTTAGTTGATAAAGGAGTGCACTTCCAATTCAATGTCCTTTCAAATTTTAAGTGTGCATGTGTGGTAATAACTGTCATTTGTGCCCCCAGTTCTAGCGTGTGACAAGGCCCGAGTTCTAGCATGCATTGGTTACAGGGGAAAAAAGGTACTACAGTTAATTTCCTGGTTAACGATTGAATGCACTGCAGACTCTGAGTGGCTATAGGAAAAATCAAACTCATAAAGGATGCCACTGCATATAACTGCCAGCTCCTATGTTCAAGTTGAAAAAATTCTAGAAAGTTCGAAAATCCACCAACATACCTGTTCCAACGTGGCATAAGACCCATAATTGATATCCTTCCGTGATAATGCCTTCAAAGCAGCAAAGAAGGATTGTACCTGAATGGAAAAACCAGAACAAAGTTCAAGACAGCAAACCCAATTTCTGTAGTCTCTTGAAAGTTGGGTTTCCAGATTTACAAAGGGAAATGAGTAAGTCAGGTGCAATAAATAATAACATCAGGAAATGTACCTTCTCAACAACAGAGGTTAGCTTGAATGTTAAGTACAATCCTGTAGTCAGTGATGAAAACAGGCTTCCATACTCTTTATTCAAGAAGAACCGATACCAGACAGGAGTTGGTAACAATGCACGGTACAACAGTAAGGTATACTCAACCAGAGTTAGCATTTGACCCTAAACAAATCCACTATCAGAAAACTCTCCCACAACTCAACAAATTGCATGCCTATAATTGACTGCCGGAAGAATTCAGGTTACCTGCCGACGAAAATTATGGCCTCTGCCATTCCTATAATACATTAGGAGCACACACTTCACAGCCATAGCTGCCTGCCGCATCATTGTGTCTGAAACAAAAGAAACCTCGTGAAGATGAACCAAAGACAACTGCAGCTGAACAAACACAATACACAACACCACACTGGAATAACACTGAAGGAAATGCATCTGAAAATAAATTAAACCTCCGCAAGGAGAAATTCCCAAATGTAAAGAAACAAGTGAAAAGATGTCAAGCCAGAAAAACAACAGTAAAAAGAAATTCTAATGAGCATGGAATATAACATTGACTAAAAAATCCAGGCATCCACACAAATACATAAATACTTAACTACAGTATTCCTGAGGAAACATATTCCCTTCAATTTTATATTGCCAAGCATACATGCAACACTCACATGAAGGTAGCAGGAGACAAAAGCCAGTACCATGAGTTGGTAAAACCGCAACAGTAAGTAAATAGCTAAAAGAGGGATCCAAACTCATACCATTTACAAGGATGACAAATATAGCATGCCAGAAAGGTGGTACTGCTTTAGGAGGAACCATGATTAATGGATATAAAAGATCATCATTCCGATACCACCAGTAAACACCAATCACTTGAAGCATAAAAACTGTGGAGATGCCAATAAGAACAGTTATCTTTCTCTCACCCTGCAGAAACCATTAATTAATAAGCTGAGATGCCATTCTCACCCAAACACGCATTTTCATTTTCTTGCCTTTCAAAAAAAACACATGCATTTTCTTGCTGGATAGAATCGAAGTTCATTGTTCCTGCAATATTCGGAGACAGAAGACACACCTTTAGGGCTGTTTGCTTTCGAAGAATATCATTTGATTTGAACATTACAGCAGTTATCCATAATGTGCCAAAGAAACCTGCAAGTCCTCAAGTAAAAGAGAGAATCACCAATGGAAAAAGAATAGGATAAAAAAGAACATTTAATTGAAAGCAAGCCCATACAAGAGAAGTAAAGTATGGCCTATATGCAAAACTTTTCACCACAAATCACAATCTTATCTACTGGAGAAAAAAAGATTATAACATGCAAATGCGAGACAGTATACCAAAAAATAACGTCACTCTATACCAAATCAAAGGATCAATAAGGGTAACATTCATAAATAATTGAACATAATAATTCCTACTGCATATAGCAATGGATTTTTCGAACACTCAAATCCCCGAACTGTTATCCCGGAGGTTAGCACCTACTCCAGTCTCTCCTTCTAACGTTGAGCTTGGCCCTTTATAAGCATGAAATTCAGGGTGAAAGATCAGTGGCGAACATGTGCAAACCAACAGCTGTGCCAGTCACAACTGTAAAGACAAAGATCAGAGACAAACGTGTCCCTTCACCCATGGAATTTTCCCTTTGCAGGGAAAATAAAGCTGAACATGGATGGAAGTCAAAAAGAAATCCAGAGCCAACTGGTTTTGCAGGTGCTTTCCGAGAGCTCATCAAGGAATCTGGGCTGCTAGTTTTGTCTTTTTGATGAGAGACTCACTGTACTAGTTTTTAGGCAGAACAGTAGGGCAACTTCAGAGGGCTCACCCTTACGATTGAAGAATGAATCAACCAAGTTGCCTGAGTTACAATAGATTCTGAAATAGCAACGTGACTGATCAAGGACGGACTGCCAACTAATCTGCATGGAAGGTGCAAATTGCACCACCGGTCACACTTTGAGTAAGGGAAACAAGACAGGCTAGCCAACATGGGTGTTGATCAAGAATATCACAAGGTAAAACTGCTGACTCCTTTGAGGGAGATTGGAGACATCCTATATGCAGATCTTGCAGGTGTAGCCTTCCAAAGGCCTAAGTGGTTTTCTATTTCCGTCATATTCAAAAAAGAAGATGGCTGAAATCAGAAGAGCACTTGAAAATGAACCATACGAAAGTACTTGTCATTGGTTGGAATTTTTCATCACATACCACCCAAGTTCTGAGTTCTTATGGGCATTACATAAATGTAGAGGTAGCAAATAGGCGGGTTAAAACGGGTCGCGGGTCAAATATGGACGGATCAAATCTGGGTCAAAAGTAAACGGGTTGAAATAGGTCAGGTCAGATATGGGTCGAGCCAAACCCAAACCCTCCCGACCCAACCCGTTTCTCCCCCACCCCCCCCCCCCCACCCTCCACCGTTTTCCCCTTCCTTCTTTTCCTTCTCTTCTGTATTCCGACTCACTCTTCCCCCAGTGTTTTGTAGTAAATTGTAATAATGACTGGAGTGGGTGGTGATTCTTTGAGGCCGGGAGTATATTATTGTAGTGCACCAGCATTCACTGACAAACGAAGTAATTTTGTCTATATTTTCTAGAGTTGATAAATGGACGGGTTTGGACAGGTTCTAGGTTGAATATGGACGGGTTGAATACGGGTCAATAGTAGGCGGGTTGAAATGGATTTGTTGTCCATGTACAGTATCAAACTCCCAAACGGCCGAACCCAATTCGCAGTCTCCGTATTTTTGTTTCTATACCAAATTTGGGTTTCTTTAAATATTTACATATCATTAAAAGTTTAACATTTTAAGCATAACTTTATTTCGTCTTAATTCAAATTTTTTCACATTTGTTAGTTATGCGTCAAATTTTAGTGACTTATTGATTTGTCTCGCCAATAGGAATTGAAAAAGTAGTGATCGAAATTCATAATTTTCTAAAAAAAACACAAGTGTATTTCATACAGTGTCTTTTTTAATTGTTTGTTTTTTTAAAAAAAAAAAATTAAGTTTCGATAAAAATGTAATACTTTTCGATTCCTCCCATTGAGATGAATCAATAAGTCATAATCGAAAAACTAACAAATGCGATTTTTTTTAATAAAAATGAAAAAAAGAAGTTAAACTTGACTTTTTAAGCCAAACCTACCCTCTCTCGGAATACATCATCTTTAATTTAAAAAATAAGTATTTATTTAAAAAATAAGTAATTATTTTGGTTAGCGTAACGAGAAGATTTTGCAGAAAATTTATCAAAAACTTATATGGTTAAGGATTTTACAACTTCTCTTCTTTGATTATTTTTTCTATAAATACAACTCAATTTAGAAAAAACAAGTTTTTTATTTGAACAGGAAATATAGAGAACGAGAGTAGTTTTGGGTCAAACCAAAACCAAAACATATTATTTCAAAAAAAGAAAAAAGAACAAACAAAAACAAACCTTTGGGAAGTGACAAGTCTGTAAGCTCGGCCAAGAACAAGGTATCATTGGGCCGGAGAAGCTTGGCGTGTGATTACGTGGTCACTGGTCAGTGAAGGTGAGTGTGGTTTTTTAATTCTAGCCCATATTGAACCCATTTGTAACCCATCTAAACCCATGTAAATATGGGTTTATATGGGTTGGAAACCCATATAAATCCATAATACGATATGGTCGGGTTGGGTTGGGTTATAAGAGGGCGGTTTAGGATGGGTTAAAAAATATGGGTTGTGATTACCACCTCTACATAAATGCTTTGCTTGTTAGTTACGGTTTCGAACACCAAATCTTAAAGTACTATGCAAACAGGATCAATTGGTGCTGTGAGGGGATATTTCGAATAGTCCACAGCCCCAAACACGACTGGAAAAGTTTTACCATCCCCAATCCTAAGGAAGAAAAAATGGGAAATCTCGCTCATAGCGCAGTGAGGAAGAAATTTCCATCCCTATTTCAGCCCAAGCTCTAGGTAAATTGCAGACCAAGCTGTGCATAAGCGCAAAAAAGAAAGGCAACCAAAGAAGGGGGCACAAACCCTGCACACTCAAGTATGCAGCAAAACTTAAATGCATTGAACCGTGCAAATACAAAACTGAACCAGCTAAGATGATCTTAACCCACAAGCTTAAGTTGGGTTCCAATTTAACTAGTCTAAAGCTCGATGACATCCAACTTTACACAAGCTAAACTTACATGTTACTACCTAGTGTAACCTACATAAGCTTTCCCTGATACACACCAGAGAAAAAGTCTCGCTTCAACATTCATACAAGCAAGCTTTCCCAAATGAAGAGAAACAGGTTTCAATTCAATTTCTTTTATTCAATGGAAATTAGGAATTTCCATTATAGTATCTCCAATTGAAGCCCCTCTGGGATGTAAATATATCTCTTCTCATGGTCCCACCGGACCCAAACATCTCATAAATTAACTGCACGATGCACCCAAAAACAACATCCTTCACAGATTGCATACGATTTCTAACAAACGTTACCATCTAAGCATTACGAGTATTTAACCAACTGCGCATAATCAAGTTCTTGTAATTACAACAAACGATTAAATTACAACAAACAATTACTATTACATAAGATTATAAAGGAAGGTCAAAACCAAATAGATTACTACCTTGCAAGTGCTGACGAATGAAGACCACCAACAACAGCAACGAAAACGGAAGAACCTGTTCAACCCACCTCGCCACCTGCTGTATATCATACCTCTGATACGGCGACGTATCCCTATTCCCATTGTTACTACCCCCACCCGTCCCCTCACCACCGTCTCCGTCCGCGGGCCCGTTCCCGGCCCCACCCGCGGACAACGGAGACGAAACCCTAACCCTGTCTTCATCACCTCCGCTATTCCCACCCTCACCCGCCACGCCGGCAATCGCCGCCTCCTCGCTCTCGTCGAACCCACCGCCGTCGGCCCCGATTATCCTGATCGAGACCTCTCCGCTGTTACTGCTCGACGTCTGAGCTCCGGCGTCGCTCAGACGGCGTCGGAGCGGCGAATGAGAATCGTCGCTGTTGGATAGCAAACCCTCGGTCTCGAGGTGATCTGACCTAGGTCGAAGAATGCCGGAGTATTCTAGAAGAGTCGACACAGGTGCTCGCAAGAAACTTAGCGTTGAAAATTGGAATTGATTCCTTCTTGAATTGGGAGAATTGGTGAGGGTATCGGGATCGACGCTAGTTGATGTCTCCATTTTGAGACCCCTATATGTACAGTCTGTGTATATCTATCTGATATGTATGTGTGTGCGTGTGGAGATATATGTATGTACGAATTTGAAACCCTAACCCTTTGCTGAAGAAAGGAGATGAGAATATGTAGATGAGTGGGGAGAGGGAAGAAGAGAAGTCAGAGGAGTGAGAATGGTGGTGATTTGGGGAAGGTGTATTGATGAGAGAGAGAGAGAGAGAGAGAGAGAGAGGAATTTAAGACAGTGTTTGGAAAGGTCTGAGCAGTTGCCTAATTTTACCGGACAAGGGAATGCCGCTGTGCGCCAATAAACTATGGTGTTGTAGGGCGCATCTTTGTGTCTAATAAAGATTTTATCATCATATCTGAACCGTGCATATTGAAAAGTAGTACATTGGGTGGATCATTTAAGAAAAAAATGGATTGATCAGATATTATTAACCCATTGGTCGAACCCGTTTCGCAACGCTAAATAAGTATTTATTTTTTAAGAAGTCAATTTTAAGCTAAAAAATGATGAATTTATTAAAATATAAAAATATACAATATGGATCTTATTTGAAAGATCTCATTGAAATCTTTAATATGGTGAAAAAAAAAATTTTATTTTTTATTTGCATTATTTTTGAGTTTGAAAATATGAAATAAGTACTTATTTTTTAAAAATGTGTTCTGGAACGGGCTCTAAGCATATAAAAATAGATGGTCAAGATAATTTTGAAAATGTACTGCTATTAGACAAATTTATCTGGATCATGTTGGTGTCGATATCCGATTAACTTGATTTTAAATTTTTACGTAGTGTTCAATAATTTATACAAAATGAACGGTTCAAAATCACAATGACTAAATTTCAAGTGATCAAACCAAGGCACCCTACACCTCATAATGCATTGGCGCACTGCAGGTTTCGTTTCTTCATCGATACAGATGTATTTAGAATTGTTCAATCCACGTAAATTAGAGATAATAAACAGAGATTTATACACATGGAACTATTTCGAACTCATTTGTGTGCACGGGCGGCTGTATCCCTGGCATTTTATTTATAAAAAATCTGCAAAATTCAGGATTGGCGTTTGATTTTCTCTTTATTTTCCGTCACAAGAGTTTTTTTTTTTTTTGTCTTCGTGAGAATAAAGAAACGAAATAGTAAACGGGCCGATTACGCGGAATGGTTGAAGGGTAAAGTGGGAAGAAACAAGAAGAGTAACAGTCTCTGATTAAGAGTCCGTTCCAGAACACCTTCTTAAAAAATAAGTACTTATTTCACATTTTCAAACTCAAAAATAATGTAAATGAAAAATAATTTTTCAATTTTTTTTGCACCGTATTAAAGATCTCAATGAAATCTTTCAAACAAGATCCATAATGCATATTTTTATATTTCAATAAACCCATCATTTTTTAGCTTGAAATTACACATCAACCTAGGTAATATGCCTATTGCACTCTCTAGTAATCAGCTTTGTTTTGACTTCTTCATAGCCATTGCTTTCCTAAGATCCCAATCAAAATTCTTTCTTCTACAAAGAATTAAAATAATAAATATATTTTTGCTCTCAAGGTTAACTGCAAATCACTATTAGCAAGACATAACCAGAACCATTAGAAATCAAAATTAATATTCTCGTCCGCCATTAAAGATGCATTCCAAGAAGCATTAGAAAATAATGAGAACATGTACTATGAAGTTCCAAGAGGGAAAAAAAAAAAACAAAGGAAAAGTTTGTAATGCATCATTCACTTAACCCTTGACAATTTTTATTGAAATCTATCTCTTTTCTTCATTTCTTTTGTTTTTTATTATTGTTAATTTTTTAAATTATTTTACGAGAAAAGTGAGAAAATTCCAAGAGCCATATGTGACAATCCGCGCATCGAACGGACAAGACGCTAGTTGTTTTTTAAATGAGGAATGAGTTATAGGAAGTTATTCTTTGTACTGACTTTGGTTGGGATCTTGTGTAGTGGAGTATTAAAGTGGATTAGGAATGAAAAAGATTTGAAGTGGGATTTGAAGTCAAAACAAAACTGATTACTAGGGAGGGCAATTGAGGCATATTAGGATGATGTGTAATTAATTTCCGTGGCACCAGCAAATCCTTCCGTGAATTAACAGCTTCCATTTAGAAAAAAGCAAAGAGTTGAGTTGCTTGAGCTGCTGAGCATACGTTACATACAAGCCTTTTGATTCTTTTCTTATTTACCCAAGTAAAGTCGCATTCCAGTGAACGAGAAATTATTCTCAGTGTCCCTGGCCATGCCACATATTCTCTCAGAGCATCTCCGGCCTTCACCCATATTTTTCTTCAAATTTGAGTCAAATTTTAGATAAAAACTCATTTTGGATAGACACATCTCCAACCATCAAACTCAAATTTTACCCAAATATATATACATTTTATTCTTAATGGCATAATGGTAAATAAGGTAAAACAATCAGATCCAAAATAGGAGACCTGGTATTTTTCTCTCTCCATCTCCGTCTCTCTCTCCCCAAGAATCAAACACAAAAAAAATTTCACGCAAAACCCAGAACCAGACACAACGACAAAAGACAACTCTGAAACTCATTCATCATCATCATCGGAGGCCAGAAGATAACGCCAACTCTAGGGGACCCAAGACGGCTTAGAGGTCACAATGCCATTGCCACTTTCTGCATCACCTCTCAGACCGCCGGCCCTCGGCCTGCCGCCACTGCCGACGAGGTTCTCTCTCTCCCTCATCCTCCCTCTTTCTCTCTCTCTCTAACTAGCCGTTGGAAAAATGGATCAAGGCAAAACTTGTTTTAGATTTGGGCAAAAAAATGGGTAAAATACAAAATGGGGAAGGGTTTGGGTCAAAGATTGGAGAGAGATTTTTGTAGTTTTTGCCCCATTTTTAAATTTGAGTCTTAAAATAGGTCAAGACTGGAGATGCTCTAAGCTCCCCAAACCTATTTTACTAAGAGCATCTCCAGCCTTAACCCACATTTTAAACCAAATTTGGATCAAAATTTGGGTAAAAATCTATTTTGTGTCGGGCTCATTCCAATGGCAAAATGATCCATTGCCCAACTATGTTGTTTTTTTATGCTTTCAAGACTACTTTCCTCCATTTTTGTTTCCCCCAACGATTTCAGCCAAAATGGTAGCACACATCTCTCCTCAACGACGCGGTTCTTATTTTGCAACTAGCTTCAGGATTCTTCCAGAGAGAATTGGGAGAGATCGTCGAGACTTCAGCATTCAGATATCCAAGGGAAGAGAGAGAGAGAGAGAGAGAGAGAGAGAGAGAGAGAGAGAGAGAGAGAGAGAGAGATATCCAAGTTTGGGAAAGTAATGGAGTCTATGACGCCATGCTCTCATAATGGCATGAAAGGAGCCGTTGAAAAGCGAAAAGAGCTGTTGGAATATTGGGGGGAAAATGGGGAGAGACTTGGGTTGTCTCAAATTTGGGGAAATATAAATGGGTAAAATCCAAAATGGGAAAGGGTTTGGGTCAAATATTAGAGAGATTTATTTATTTATTTGTAGATTTTGACCAAATTTTAAATTTGAGTCTTAAAATGGGTCAAGATTGGAGATGCTCTAAGGCTATTTGGCCTAAATTTTTAGATTTCGATCAAATTCTTTACATTAATCGTTAGCCTCGAGAAAAGTATAACAGTATAGACCAAAGTTGAAAAAAATACCATCTTATATGATTTTTTAATTTTTTTACTTTGGTCTACACTTTTGTACTTTTCTTATTTCTCTCGGTAGAACAAGTGATATGATATAAAAATGATGACAAAATACTAAAAATGAAGTAATACCGACCGTCACTAACAAAAATTAACTTAGTCCAAACGCACACCGAAATTATTTTGGGACAAGGTCTGAGATAAAGAGTTCGAAATTTTTAGTAGGAACTATCAACTCTGGTGGGTTGATTGGTCCATACAAAAATTCTCTCCAACCATAAAATGAGTTCCTTAATAGACGGTGACATTAGTCTCTCGAAAATCAATCGAAGTGTTTGTAAACTACGTCGCTGTCGGACAGTCTGAGGGCTTACCAATTCCTGAGAACACATTTATTAAGCCGGCGGCAATAGTCATCGGAACAAGATGTTTGGACTTTTGAACATTTGGAGATGTCCCAAGAAAACGATGAATAATATTCTCCCGCGGACTGCGTCAACAACTTTAATGAAGTCTTGCCGGGGGCAAAGGCCCAATTTTATGCCGTACAAATCGAAACCAAAGGCCTTGACGAACCGGGGATATGCGCTATACGTAGGATGGGATAGGCCTCAGGGTGAAAGCCTCCAACGGGTATATATCCCCTTCCTCTCACAATACAATGCTTAGGAGGGAGATATATATCGTTCTCCACTGCAATTGTGAGAGGAGGGGGATATATTCTCGTTACAAGACTCGGGACCCAGGTCACAGGTTGAACATGGAGGTTTCAGACAGTGAAATCTATGTTCCATTTAACAGAACTATAAGATTGGATTTTTAAGGAACATGAGAAAATCCCACATAAGAACAACAACACTATATTAAACATGTCAGACCGCTTTTTCATCATCTCTCCTAAAATCAATTGGTGGTAAGAGTGTTGCAATTAAGTCTTTTATGGCATTCGACATTTCATCCGCAAATTTGTTTTTAGAGCGGTCGCAGGGAGTCACATTGTGCAATCAAATCTATGGGGACACTCCTGACCCAATAAAACACTCAGAAAAGATTGTTTAGTCCCATAATGCAAGATAATGTAGCCGCAAATGATTCTCAAAAAATTGAAAAAGCCACAAAAAGGACACGGCCGTTGTTTCCTTCAGATATTACTTGTAAACTTGACGAGAAAACAAAAAAGTTTGTTTCGTCCCTCCAACAACAAAGTCTAAGTGTGATCAACAGTGGGAAAAGGTACAGTTTGATACAACAGTCGTCGCCATGAAATATTTCAGAGTTACAACAACCAGCAACTACGTTACTTACACAACCCTGGTGAAGTACGAGCGATGGCATTGCGCGTATTATTACAGGCCCGCTAACCCAAAGTTTACTGTATAGAAACAACATAACATTGTCACAGTCGGATTCTGAGTCATCCTCTCCAGTTATCCTTGCGCTGCCTTACCTCCCCAAGGGCTTCAACAGGGGACTTGCAACCAACCTTCTCCTGAAAAAAAGTTTGGAATAATCCACTTAAGAAAGCCGTATCATACACACGTGCTTTGTTGGAGTGGAAGCAGTCTCTAACAGAAAGGGGAAAAAACCAAATTAATCGACACATGTAATGTGCCTCATTTGAATGCTATTTTTGTGGGCTTTAGGAGAAAGAACGTATAATGAAAAGAAAAAAACAGAATTCACATAAATTGGAAATCACTCTTCAACTTCGGTAATGACCAATCAGGAGAAAATACATTACCTGAACCTCCGGTAGATCCACCCGCATGAATGGATTAGTCTCCAGTTCTTCTTCAATGGTAGAGGGAATAGTGGGAAGGCCAGCCTGTCTCTGCTGCTGAGCCCATGACAACTTATGCGCTATCTTTGCATTTTCTGGTTCAACTGTCCGAGCAAACTGCAGATTCTTCACCGTATACTGATAAATCATAACCAAAGAGATTTACTTTACCCGCTGGAAGAAAGGAAAGAACTGTGCTAATGTCTACCGCCAACTAGCCAAGCATGCAACTATGCTTGGCTATCCCATAATACTAGTTGAAACTAGACCTGGGCACCTTTGCTTACAAGCATGGATCCATTTGATTTGACCCATATAAAGTAGAGCAGCTCAACTGATCAGTAAAAAATACACTGCAGTAGAAATTCGCTAAGTGCATAGCGTCTGCAGTAGAATAAGGTTCTGGAAAGATGGTTTAGGCAACAAGAAGATCTTATCGGTACGTGCCTCAATTTGTTGTCTGGGGCATTGCAAGAGTTGAGTTGCCGTTAGAAATGAAGTTATTGTTCAGATTCATCATGTTCCAAGAGCTATGGAGGAGTGTATCTACTGTTCAAACCACGCAGAATTTTGTTCTTCCCTTTCGATAACTCAAAACCATATCAGAAGACCTAAGTTTCCTAATAAGAGATGAGCAATGATTGTAGAGTCGCAAACTCAGTGAATATGTCAAAGTTTGTACACTCATAACTCCTACAACATTACTGGAACTCAGATTGAAGGCTAGTTTTATCCTGATTTTGGCTTTGCCTCAGGTGGTAAATTGTATTTAACTGATGTAGGGTCCCCAAGACTTGGAGCAAAGAGATCTATGCTAAATAAAGAGCATCCTTCAGCCAAATCTGCTGCTTTCTAAAACGAGAAGAGTGACAAGTACGTAATTCAAAATTGGAGGTTTTGAGAAGCACATCATGAAAACAGTCCCATAGTGTTACTCGGGGTTTGTTCTATCAAGCTTTATAGGAGGGGGGATGACGAATAGTTCGAAAAGGAACAACCGGATGATGCGGCAATTGCAAAGCAAGAAAAACAGCCCCATAGGCTTCTGAAGAAGAACAATTTCACCCTTGTTGTATAGCCATACATTCATACGTTATCAACTTCGTAACATGCAATAATGTGAGGACAGCAGGAGGAGACATACAAAGATTAAAAAGCTTGAAATGCCCGATTTTGGGGATCAGCTTGATCTGACTTGGTCATTTCGTCTTTGAGATGGTATAGGACACTAAACTAGGTTCTTTTGAAGTTACGACTGCGATATGGGTTAAGCACCATTGGATAGCTGTCAGTGGCACAAAAAAGCACTTCTTCCTCCAAACACAATGGCACAGAATTAAATGCATAGAACCAAACCTATATTTCTTAATGTCTTGAGAAGAGTATAAAACATTACCTCATGGCCACAGTAAACTCGGGTTGGCTGTGGCAACGATGCCAATGTCACACAGAGAGATTGATACATTTGTTCTGCTGTGCCTTCAAAAAACTTACCACAACCAGCAACAAACTGCACAGTCCAATGAAAAGATCAATAGCAACTTTCCAAAAAAATATTTTCCATTTAGAAGCACTATTTATTGAAAACTCAATAACATGCAGGTTACTTTCTCAACTCAACTCCGTCACTAACGGAATCTTAACCTCTACTGAACAGTAAAGAAAATCAAGACAATTACTCAATTCTAGA
Source organism: Rhododendron vialii (assembly GCF_030253575.1). Classification (NCBI taxonomy): domain Eukaryota; kingdom Viridiplantae; phylum Streptophyta; class Magnoliopsida; order Ericales; family Ericaceae; genus Rhododendron; species Rhododendron vialii. The sequence goes on along the minus strand of NC_080565.1, from coordinate 37,763,598 downwards.
ATTCGTTCTTAAATTAAGTTCAACATTCCACCTCAACTGCAGATAGTAAAGAAAGGTTGGGTTTCTTGCGGCTACACCCTAACCCTGCCCAGTAATAAAATTTTCAAGTTCTAAATCTTTTTAACAAGAAGGTCATCAACGTACAAATACGACAAAAGGTCAACAAATGAAATCACCATTTCCACTCACCAATGTGTCTCCTGTGAAAACAGCAGGGTCCTCTTCAGCTTTGCCAGTCAGGTAGTAACTTATATGACCTTTGGTGTGGCTGATGAAAGCAAGCCAAAGTGACAGCACAAACATAAATGAGGCAAAACTATCAAATAATCGAACTACCTGACAAACTGCAATTCACTCTCATATCATACTAACAATCGGAGGAAAACAATTTTATTCACTCAAATTTCTGAGATATATATCTTCGAGTTTGTAACAAAAATGACAGTTGACGATATATTAGAGGGAACAACGAAAAGTAGCCCATACCTAGGCGTATGAAGAGCCAATATATTGATATCCTTCCCAATAGACAACCTATCTCCATTTTCAACTTTATTTGTACACCCCTTCACATTATCGAGTGAACCACCATAAACCCTAATCCCAGGCACCAACTCCTTAATCTTCTCATTTCCACCAGCATGATCCCTATCACATGTACAAGCATCTATAAGAAAAAGGTAATAAATGAATCCAAGCAACAACTGTCTGGTGTTTAGCAACTATTATCTGCTCAAAAACAAAACCAAATCATGTAGAAGCCCACATCACTGCAATCAAAGAGACAATCTCCAATTGGATCCAATCTAAACCCTGTGCAATCGCTGTAACCACGTAGAGTTTATGAATTTCACAGTGAATTGCCTTTTTGTTATCTCTTAAAAGCAAACTAAGTCAGCTTATTTTTTGCTTAAAAGAAAATGAGTAACGGTGTTTGGTAGCAATTTGGAATAACATTATTTGTCTTCCAGCTTATTTGACATGACAAAATGAGATTATTTTCCAGCTCCCATTGGTACTTTTCTTCCTTATGTAGTGCTATTTAAATACGTGTGGACAAAAGAGCACTTAATTACAAGGGTGTGGGGGTTATAAAGTCAGCCTACTCTAACCAATTTAAAATTTTGGAAAATTACTATATAACGGTTGTAAGCTTACAGACACATCCAAGACACGTTTAGTATTTGATGATCTAGAATCGAATACTAAAGGGGCCCGTTTGTTTGACTGGATATGGGCGTCAGATTGACCTATATAAGACCACATATCTAGTGTGGCATAAAACTTGCATCATACATATAATCCTACAAAGTGTGGAGCATATAGTACGGTCCAGTGTGGTGGTATAGTATTATTCCAATCACTATTAATCCAGTAAGATTTTTATATCCGGTAGGATAATATCTCATATCACAATAAATCCCACCAAACAAACGGGCCCATAAATCTTAAAACCTTATTATTATGATTGATGTCTCCCAAAGAGTTCGTGAGTGTTACAATTTGCAGACGTCTGTGATGCTAGCATCCACACCTGTATCATGTACTACATACATAAATGTAAACACACATATATGGATAACACAGTGGAAGTGAAGGAAGTGGGAACTTGCGAGGAATCGAACGGACCAGTGGTGGTGAGTGGTGAGGACGGACTTCAATTCAACACCATTCTCCTTAGCCACTCCAAGAACCTTGTCAGGCTCAACCGGATCCACGGCTGCTCCTTCTTTGGTTGCCTCATCTATGATTCTGCAACACAAATTCAATACAAACGCAGTTCCATATTCACATATGCATACATACACGTATAACTGTGTATACGCTACTACCACGTAGGAGTATGACACAATCGTAATTCCAATCAATTCAAAGCCCTAGCGAGTGACTTCAACAAAATCCAATAAAATCAGAATTACAGAAAGGTTGGGATGAATTGAGTTGGTACATGTAGGCGTAGTTGTCTTCTAAGCACGGAACGGGGATGATCTTCATCGTCGTCGGCGGCGGTTGGATAACCAGTTCTCTCCGGTTAATTTTCGGTCCGGTATGGAAGAGTGTGCCGAATGTGCTAGTCCAGTACTAGTGCTAGTAACCACGGGGGTTGGTTGTGTGCCTTGTCAGCGGCCAGCGAGCAACACGTGGCAGATAGATAGAATTTGTTTTGTATGTGAGAAAGAGTAAAGCTACAGTTCCCGACCGGGGAATCCCGATCTGAATCCCGACGCCCCGCCGGGCCCACTTTGGCCACCGGACGGCTGATCCGAGCCGTCCAAAAATTCAAAAAAAAAATCCGAGTGGGCTTACGCGAGAATCAACGGCATCCGACATGTTTAGGTGGCCGATCCAAACACTCCATTTTTTATGTGTATATTTGTGTATATATACACAAAAAATGGAGTATTCGGATCGGCCATCTAAACACGTCGGATGCCATTGATTCTTGCGTAACCCCACTCGGATTTGTTTTCTAGAATTTTTGGACGGTTCGGATCAGCCGCTCGGTGGCTGGAGTGAGCCCGGCGAAGCGTCGGGATTCCGATCGGGAAAATGGGTCGGGAAGTGTAGACTTTCTGATGTGAGAAAATAACTTCACCAAATACACACCGGCCCCGGTGGTTCGGGCAAATGCTCAGATTTTAGAAGCACTCTTTCGGAAGTTTGGATGGCACAGTTCAGTCCATATAATGGTATGGTGTTGGGTTGTTCCTCCGTTAAAAATAATAATAATAATGCTTCACCAAATCTGGTACAAATCGATCATGATATTTGTCTTGTTTATTTATCTTTGGATTGCCTCACCTATCTTCAATCAACTCCCCGTTTTGTTTGTTTCCTCACTGTCACAGAACAAAAATTATCTGTTTTCGGATGAACATTCAGACCCGTTCCATTTTTTCAAAAGAATAAAAAAATAAGGACTTATTTTTAAGTTCAAAAATAACGAGCTTGCAAAAATAATTTTAATTTTTTTTTGGTAGGATTTAATAGATTTCGATGAGATTTATTAAACGAGATCTATATTTCATATTTTACAAGATCCATATTTCAAATTTTTTGATTTTAGTAAGCCTATTATTTTTAAGCTTGAAACTTACAAACAAAAGCTTATTTTTTAAGGGGGCGAAAGTAGAACATCTGTTACTTATCTATTTACACACTATTGTATTGGCCGTGCCTTACTCCGAATCGATGATCAAAAAATTATTCAGTTTTTTGTTGTCTTAACCTCTTTAACACAAAGGCAGAAAAATGAAAAAGAAAAAAGAAATAATACTCAACATGGCATTCTTCTTCACTCATCAGGGAAGACAACTCTTTTATGGAGTAAGGAATAACTCGCAAGACCAATAGAAAAACTATGGACTAAGAAAGTAGGAATAATAGTTTTGCAAGAAAGTAAAAGAACTTAATGAGCACAAAAAAACAGAGAAGACAACTCTTAATGGGGTAAGGAATACCTACAAGACAATAGAAAACCTTCATACAGCATATCACTGTGATAATGCAGGATTGGTGATTCTAAAGTCGTTATCCATCCATTTGTAATGTGCAGATGGACACATTGCTCCAATTGTTGTACGCGTTTGGTTGCTAGGTAAAGTTTTTGAAGGAGATTATTGGGGTAATAAGTGGAGAGAGATATATAAGAGCAATAAGTGAAGCGAAAACTTTTTGGAAACCTAGCTGAGAGAGAATGGGTGGTTCTAGGAACCCTGAACGAAAGCCTAAGGCTTATAGATATTGACTATGAATGGTCTTTTATCAAAGATTCCTATTCTCACAAGACTGATTGATGTTTATTATTACTATTATAAACTCTTTACTTATTTTTTACATTTGGTTCTCTTGCTATTTTTAATGCAAAATTGGAAAATAATATACTCTTGCAACTCAAAATTTAGAGACTCGTGCTTGGAAATATGGTTACTTTATAACTAAATAGAGATGAAAAAAACTTGAGCCTGGCGACCGACTCAAGTAAACCTCCTCTATATGGGCATCCAATACGCGCCAACAAAATATCTAAAAGTTACTGAACAATTCCTTCTAAAATAAATGCAATTTGCAAATGACGTTTTTTATATTATATTATAAGAAAAGAAAAGAAGCAGGAACTTCATAAATAGAAGGCAACCATATCCAACCAAATAAATAGCAAAAAAAAATTTAGCTTAAGATATAACGTCTAATTGAAGTGTGTGCATTGCCCATGTGTTTTTTTTTTTAATGTATAAGGCAATAATCAAATATGAAAAACGATAATTATTTATAGTTTTTATATTTTCCCCTCATATAATGTCATTAGTGCGGCTAGACGGAACAAATAGCTTTAGCTCGGCTAGACTTTGGGTTCTTTCAAACCGTCCATAAAAAATACAAGCCAAGATCAATTACTTTAATTGTTGTTTAGGAATTGGAAGCTAAGCTCGAGCATGTGAGCTGGGTGTTTGTCTCATGAATAGAGGCCCAAACCATATATATATATATTAAAAAAATAGAGGTAAACTAATGGAGTAAATAGCATAAAGATATAAGGTCTGACGGTCATTTCTTTAGAACTTTTACCTAGTATTTTTCTCATTCTCTGTGTATACGACTTGAACTTCACGTGATTAACTCAAGTTTCGAAGTCTGAGTTCGATTTGCAAGTTTCACAAGCCAAGCTAAGACTATCATGATCGCAAATGTTCACATATGAGCCGAACTTAAACAATTAATTCCAAAAAAATCTCAAATTCAAGCAGAACCTGACCAGATATAAAGAAGTCCAAGTCAAGCTTAAGCAATACCATGTTCGACTTATTTGGCTTTGGCTGGATTAGCACCCAATGTCACGGTTTCACTTAAATGGGTGCAAAAATCAATGCATTAACGAAATTACAGAACTACTGGCTGAATTTTTTTTTGGGCAGTTTAGGGATCAAAGTGAGAATTCGCTAACACGGAGCAAACACTGTAATATACTCGTTGTTTTTTCGTTTTGGTCCAAAAAAATCGACTTCACCGTGCTTCTTGCGCAAAGGACAACGCTGACCGGAACCCATCGGCCAAACCACCGGAACCCAGGCGAACGCTAACCGGAACCCCACCGTTTCATTCACAATCTGTAAGTAACCATTTGTAGTCACTCTCAGTCAATCAATTGAACCCAGCTTGATTTCCTTAGTTTGCTTGTTCACCAATCTTCAAAAACAGTTTGAGAAAAATGTCAAAACCCTCAACAAGATCCATCCTCAGACACCTCTACCATCAAATCCCACCAAAACCCTCACCACCCACTAACCCAACTACCTCTAGTGGCATCTCTCAGCTTCTCTCTCATCACCCAAATCCCACTCCTCTGTCTCCATGTCTCTCACCTCTTCAGAGAGCCTACTTCTCCTCACAAACACCAAGAATTTTCCAAAACCCAGCAAAGCAATTGAGCCCACAACCCAATTTTCTGTACAGGTACTTCAGTTTCAATGAATTGGGTAGTAAAGTAAATGGGAGTTTGGCTAAGAAAGTTGTTAAGAACCCTACAATGGGATTGAGTCAACAACCCAATTTACCTTTAAATAGGAGTTTTCTAGGGTTTAGGTACTTTAGCTTGAAGGGTTCTGATTTGGGTAGGAAAATGAATGGGAATATGGCTAAGAATGTGGTTAGAAACCCTGCAACGGCGGTGAGGGATGTGTTTTCAGGGTACCGCAAAGCTGTTGGGTTGCAGATCGAGGCGTTTTGGAAGAGGAATTCTCTGGTGCTGGTGGGCGCCGTGGGAGTTATGGTTTGCATTTTGCTGTGGAGGGTTCTGTTTGGAATCGCCAACACGTTTATTGGGTTATCTGAAGGCATGGCCAAGTATGGGTTTCTTGCTCTTTCCAGTGCTATCGTCGCATTTGCTGTGAGTCTATTTTTGTTGTTAAGTCCATTTACGTATGTTCATTTCTTTTTGGGTAATCGAGAGTCCTGGATAAATTCAAATACTATTCTATACAAGCGAAATTTGGACAAATAAGTTTCATAATATATTAGATGTATTTCAGCACAATTTGGGGAATGTAAATGATTTAACAGGTTAGATTGCATTGTTGCTGGGCTATGGTCTGAATTTTGACTTGTTTAGGAACCTTGATGTGTCAAATACGCAATCCTTTTGCCACATCTTCATGAAACTTAAAAAATGTCAATATTGGTGAGGACATTAACTAGTACTAGAGCTACCACCATGAATTAAGTCCAAGTAAACTTACACATATTCGGGAGCATCTCCCTTATCTTGCTGCTACTGATTTTCAGTGCTTTATTCTTAATCAGTGCTCCCAAAATCTATTTTCAAGTAGCTTTATTCCCATTCTCAGTAAAATCCAGTTACTGCTACTCACGATTTTGCAAATTCATTTGCTTGTCCTTTTAACTTCCTAATTCGATTGCATTATTGTTTCAGTTGATAGCATGATTATTGATGAGCTGTTATCTGAATTTTCACATTGCTTACCCTAATCTATAGTCTATACGTATTGTTGGTCTACATGAGGCAGCCAGCCTGCCTAGTCAATGGTTAGTGGTATGTAGATCTATAAGAGAAACAAGCTTCCTTAGTTACAAATTCTTACTGTTGGAGGCTTGGAGCAAGTTGACATGTGACATCCTGCACTTCCTTGTAGTTGTTTTGTTTTCCCATACAAACTGTGACTAACAAGCCCTGATGAGATCTTTCATACTCCTTCCTACTCTTTAACTTGTCGATCTGATCAGTTATACTGAATCCTGTTGCTCATCTTAGGTTGCGAGCTATATGGTCACTAGATGAGGTTCTGTCCTGTCTTGTTGATTTTTAATTTTGCATTTATCTGCGTTTACCTCCAACTGGTTGTGTCTAATGACTTGGGGTAGACTGCTAAAATTCGTTCTAATAGGTCTTTAATAGCTGTATGTTGCATGCATGTCCCTTGAGAAACCCCTAAATGCCCCCCCCTTCCTGGGGCGGGGGAGGGGCTAATTGCGTACGTTTAAGGTTTAATTGCATGTCATGTGCATAGGTAATCCAGAAGTCCATTAGTCCAAGTTAAAGAGGTGCGGCAGGTGCCATTTCTGGAACTTAAAACATGAACTCTCTTATCTAATGTATCATTTATTTTTTCTTTTTTGATCGGTTAGTAGATCAACTATTTTTGACGTACTTGCTTCAGAACAGAGGTCCTTTTTTTATTCTTCTTCACCGAGCGGATTTTCTTTGCTGTTTCTTTTCCTCTTGATTGTTTGAAGGGTTTGTATCTCCGCACAAGATTCACAATCAATCCTGATAAAGTTTATAGAATAGCCATGAGGAGGCTTAATACAGATGCTGGGATTCTTGAGGTTATGGGCGCTCCGCTCTCAGGGACTGATTTGAGGGCATACGTGATGTCAGGAGGAGGGGTTTCGCTGAAGAATTTTAAGCTAGGTTTGAGGAACAAAAGATGTTTTCTTATTTTCCCAATACGAGGTTCTGAGAGAAGAGGCCTAGTGAGCGTTGAAGTCAAGAACAAAAAGGGCCAGGTGTGCTTTAAAACTTCCCATATGAAGCTTTATGTTACAAAACGAAACCTATCATTCTTCTTGAGCATGTGCACTTGTTAATTAGTGTTTCCTTTCTGAGAAGTTCTAATCTTGTTCTCTGCGAAACTAAACTTGGACTAACCAATCACAACTGCAAAATGCAAAATGCAAAATGTAAAACATATCCTTGCCGCTCCATAATTCTGGCATGTATAAAAAAATTGGTGACTTGTCTTTTGTTATAGCATTTTCAAATAGATTGGTACTTTTTGTTGGAAAGATTAAGATCAATGATCTAGTTTCATAGGAATAGATCGATTATCATTCAATCAAGATGGAATGGTTTTGGAGAACTTCAAATTGGAGTCAAAATATGATTTATCGACAATTCCATAGATGAAGTTGGGGCTCTGATGCAGCGCAGTGGTGGGGTCATTGCTAGTTTGACATTCCATTGGGAATTTTCTAATGCTAAACTCTCGAATATAGCATGAGTTTAGGCTTGTATGAACAAATCAAATGTCTTACATGGATCCGTGTGGGGTTATATTTTGGTTGTTTTACTAGTCAGTTGTTTGTCACTACAAAGCAAATGTCCACCCCTTCCCCAATGATCCCCAACTTCTAATCTAAGTTCCAAGACCACCTTTTCTTACTTATACGATCATGATAATGTACATTGTAGAATTTCTCAAATCTCAGACCGAATGAAAGTGAAAAACAGGGAAAGAATTTATCCACTTGAAGATTCCATTTGCTTTCTTTCTTTGCAGTATGATATGAAGTTATTGGCAGTGGACATACCCATGGCAACAGGGCCTGACCAGCGAATATTCCTCATTGGGGATGATGAAGAATACAGAGTAGGTGGTGGATTGATTAATGAACTAAGAGATCCAGTAGTGAAAGCAATGGCAGCGACTAAGGAGTTTGAAGATCGCGATGAAAAGGAGGATGAGGAAGATGCTGAAAGAGAACTTCAAGAGGCAGAAAGAAAGCACCAAGAAGAAATCGAAAGGCTCGAAAAAGGTAGTTCGTAATTCTTCCCTCAGGTAGAGTTCCCGCCCGTTTGTGATTTTTCTGGTTTTCTTTTCGCTGGAGTTGTTTTTGAAGGAAACTTGAAGCCCCTTCACCGTGCAAAGGATAAATGTAACATCTGGAACTGAGTTGAGTTTTCGCAAGGTTTTCATTTGCCTTGTTCGGCTTAAAGCTAGTTGGAGAAAATAAAGTATAACATCGGATTCGAGTTGTGCAGCAAAATGGCAGCCAATATGTGACAATGAATGTTGTTGGTGTTAATTTTACTTTCTTACTACAAAATTAGGTTCTGCTTCAGAACTGCAAAGTCAGAATTTGTGTTGGGTTTGTTTGCTGCAGCTTCTGCTTTTGATTGTAAGCAGAAATTACATAACTAATAGTACCTGCTTCTGATAATTCAACAGTTTCATTTTGATGCTTTTGAGTTTTATTTCGAATAGAATAAGTTCTCATTTTGATGCTTGTGAGGGTGTGGAAGAGACCTTCTGGATGAATATGCTACTTCTGTTATGCATGTCTTCATTTCTGAGAGGCTATTGGGTTTTCTTAAGCCATCACAAGATCCTACTTTTATACGTCTCTTGCATTACCTTTTGAATGCATTTGGCGACGGCGACAACCATGCCTGGTTTTTCCAACATCACTTCCATGAGGGATGATAGTTTCCAACACCAGAGCTTTTTCTTGTGGCGGCTTTTTTTTTTTTTTTTACGTATTTTTTTTGTTGAGATCCTTTGATATTGTTCTCTTTGTGTTTTGTTGTAGTTTTATTTTCCATATATTGAAGTTCTTCTCTTCCAAAAAAAAAAAAAAGAAATGAAAAGAATATCCATTCACTCTCTTAGGTTGCCAACAACCAACTGCCCAAATTCATTGAGGACTGCCAGTTACAGCATCTGCACCAGTTTGGGTGCCGGGTGGGTATATCCCACGTGGTGACCGCTTAGCACTCCCGAGCCGTCCGATACACTTTTGGACGGCTCAGATTAAAACATTCTCTTTCCTCTCACCCCTCCTCTTTCTCTCTCCAAATCTAAGCCGTCCAAAAGTACATCGGATGGCTCGGATGTGCCAAGCGGGCACCACGTGGTACCCACCCAGCACTGAAAAATTTCTCGCATCAACTGGAAATTTTGTTTGACCTTATGTTAGCTGCTCCAACCACTTGAACTACCACCTCGCCGTTCCTTCGACCTTGACCCAACTTGCTCCAACCACTTGAACTACCACCTCGCCAATCCTTCGACTTTCTCCAACCACTTGAACTACCACCTTGCCAGTCCTTCGACGGTTCGACCTTGACCCAACCTGCTCCGATCACTTGAACTACCTCCTCGGCGGTCCTTCGACCTTGACCCAACTAAACTCTCCCTAGGTCCCCACCCCAAAAACCTAAAAAATGATAATTAATTAATGCTGAGTGGTCCCTTCATCACCTGATAATTTGCATGATGCCATCACAAATTTAGTAATTGCATCGCAAGGCCATCATCCCCTGCCAGCCACTATCAATACTAAAACATGCTTCATGAGTATGATAATTACTCTTGAAAAGGACGGCCTGAAATAACTTTTAAGGACCTACCATGTGAGCACATTATGGACCTTTTTTTGCAGAGAAATTACAAACAAAAAATTTCATGTCTCCAGCTTTAGGTCAAAAGAATGAATTATTGGGAGTTTGAGTTAGTTTGAATTCATCATTTTGTCATGGGAGAAAAATTCCAAATCCATCATTATGATTTGGAAAAGGTGGCCTCCCCCCCCCCCCCCCCCCCCACACACACAGAAGATATCCCTAATTTGTTTTTTTAGAAATGATTTTGGCATTCAACTTTTTTTATAATGACACTCCAAAGTTTACCTTTTAGTATACCTTGCTATGTATAATTTTTGCATTAAAATACAAGTTTTGGAGTGGCAAAATCATCTTCCTTTTTTTAGATGATTGGGTTTTTTTATTTTTATTTTTAATGTATGGCTTTCTCTTTATTAGAGTAGTTATTACCCTTTTGATTCCAAAGAAAACATAAAAAAACAACTCTGTGAAGTGAGTGCAACCTATAATAGTGTTTAACAAAACTCCAACATTTTTTTCCTCTCATTTTGTTTTGTTTAATCATTTCATAATTGAGAATATTAGTACGATATACTCCTACAAAAAAAAAAAAAAACCTAATGTAGCATCTCAGGCCCTTAAAGGAAGACGTATATGGGGACTTCGTCATTGGAGTTCAATTCTAAAACCCAAGTATCACAGTATAATATAAAGGGTAAACAAAGGTGTGGCGGTCTGACATGGTTGTCTCTGCAGCTGGCAATTCTTCGAGCGTTTTTGGAATCGGCGATATACGGCGGGTTCACGGCATTTTCGTTTTTTGCATCGGCGGCTTGGCGTCTGGATTCTAGATCTGTGCATTAGGGTTTCTGTGTCTTTAGGCTTAATTATTGGGCTTTGGCCTTGTATTTGGGCATTTATGCCTTTTTGGGTGTGGGGTTGCATCCTTGTTGCGCTTTATTGTTTTATTTGGATTGCATCCTTGTGTTGGACAGTGTCCTTTAGGGTGTCTCTTTGGATTGGTACCTTGCCAATTAAAGGTTTAGGTCTTGGATAGACACTTGTTATCCTTCTCCTTACTCCTTTTGGTTTTGATTCACATTCAAAGATTAATAAAATTTTTTTTCGCCGTTCAAAAAAAAGGGGTAAACAAAATTAGGGACCCGAATCCCCTGTCCAACCCCAATCCGGACAGGGGCCTATCCCACTTGTCTCAGCTGTTGATCTTGAAATCAACAACTGAGATGTGCCGAGCAAAAATGACGTCGTTTTGGAGCAAAATGTGCTCGGCACATCTCAACCGTTGATTTGCGAGATCAACGGCCGAGAGGAGTGAGACAGACCCCTGTCCGAACTGGGGTCGGACAGGGGATCTCGGTCCCAAAATTAGAACATTAATCCGCAACCTAGCTCGCATAACATATGAGCTACGAAGTATATCTTTTTACACGAATTAGAAAAGGCAAGCAATTTTCACACTTCCCTTTTTAAAATTCATTTTTTTATGTCTCTATCCACATAAATTTATAATATCGCTCTCATATTAAAAAATATATTGAAAAAAGGGCACTAAAATACTAATTCAAGTGGACAACGACAAAAAAAAAAAAAATGGTGTGAAAATCATTTATCATTCGAAGAATAGAAGTATCTCCTAAAATAAAGCACTAAAACATTACTAATCCTTGGCAATTCAAAAGAAAACGTAAAATATTACCGTTACATAATTAATGTGTCTTCTCCGTAAGTGTATTAATCGTGTAACCATAAAAATTAAATTAATGTACTACTAATACGGGGGCCAAATTCCTATTGGATCCACGGTGGTCCCACCTTCGACCCACGGCCTCCCCTGCTTTAATTCCCCCACTCCTCCTTCACTCTCACGAGTCCACACTACAAAAAGAGAAATGTCGCTCGAAAATAAAAACAGCGGTTATTTATTCCTGAACAATTTTCTCTCTCAGGGGAGAGCACATCCGCATTTTCCTCAACTCCCCCCCACCGACGCCCCCCTCTCTCTCCTCCCTCTCACTGCATGTACGTTACTCTTCTCTCTCTCTCTCTCTCTCTCTCTCTCTACACCTATACACGTGCCTATGAATATGTGTTTGTATCACTGTGCGGCTTGACTTTCTGCTCTCTCTCGCACATTTCGGTTTCACAAGGTGAGTGAATTTAAATCGGTCAATGTTCAGTAACTGTAGCGAGGACGGAGACCTCTTTCGGCGTAGCTTTGGTGGGGTTTTGTTTTTCGTAAATGCATTTAACGCTGTCGCCGCCATTGTAGTTGAACGTTGAGATGCTTTTGTCGGTAAAAAGGAAGGTCGGTCGGTCTTAATTTCAGCTTGAAATTAGGTCTCTAACTCGATCGGAGTGCTCAAGCGTTTCTTTTAGCAGCAATGCTGGTATCTGTTTCGTTTGGAAAATTTACATCTGCTACATGTTGCCGGTGATTAGTGTGAATGGGTGCTAGTTACGATTTTAATTTTCATTCCAGTTTTGATTATGTTCGCTAATGATCTGTACTCTTAACGATGAACTTATGTGTTCACAGAGCACCGGTCGTTGATTTCTTTGGAGAGATTCTGTCACTTTCCTTTCTTGTGAGTCCCCCCCCTCTCTCTACTCTTGTTTCCTACGCTGATTGTCGCGGTTTTTAGAATCAGATTTGGCAGAACACTTTCTAGAATGGTTTATTTCTTATGTTTTCTCTAAAAATTGGTGAGTTTCGAAAAGATTATTGGAAGATGAGTAATGAAAACCATTAACCAAACAAGGTTTACGACCTTTAAAAAAAAAAAAGGTTTACGACGAAACACTTTATCTGGAAGTGTTCTGTGGCTATGGAACCAAATTTGTATGATCTATGATGCTCATATTGACAGTCAAATGAAGGTCAAAGAGTATTTTTTTTATTTGCTACTCTAACGCCATCTTTAAATGATATTCTCAGTAATTAGTTGACTAATCCTTGCTTTATTTATTTGTGAGAATAATTTTTTGCACATGACCATTAATCTAGGCGACAAACATGATTCAAGGTTTGGTGTTAGTGGGAGAGAGAGAGAGAGAGAGAGAGAGAGAGAGAGAGAGAGAGAGCGAGCGAGCTGAGAATGCTAATGGGCCACTTTCTAGCCTCGAATACCTTCCCTTTTACAAAACAAAGGGATAACTGCACTTTTTGCTTTCTCTTTATAATGAATCTTTTTCCCTTTTGGCTTCTTTTATTTGTGAATTACTTTTATTAATTGGTTTGAAACTTCTAAGTGAAGTATTTTGGTTAGATACTCAAATATTTTATACGTTGAGAAAGTAACCTTTGCCTTTTCCTCTACGGAGAAGTCAATCAAGAACAGTTTGCCCCTTGCTTTTTCATTTTTTCTCCCCAACTATTGAACCTAAAGTTTGCATTATTGATTCCCAATCCTTTAAAAAGTGAAATTCTTTGATGCGCCCTACTTTGTCCTTCGAAAAGTAGGACTTTCTTTATCAAGGGTCGTAATAATATGTCAGGTTTAGTGAGAAGATTACTATATTGAGATCTGAAGGTCTTTAGAAATCAAATAGGCTGAAACCACTGTGTTAGGTATGAAGCACTGGATGAACCTTGGCTCAATTCCTATGAGGAAGCTAGGTGTGGTAGAGTCTGGGTTGAAGTTACTTCTTATGTGTGAATTTTTTCCCAAAAGAGAGGTGAAGTTCTATTTCAGATGGAAATACTGACCCTCCTTTTTCCTGTATATTCCACACTCTCGTCATCCATTTCTTTTACAAAGGATTTTCATTGGTGGAAATAAAAAGACAAAACCAGCTGTACTTCCATTATGAAAAAGTTGATGAAGTTTACACAACAGGAATTCAAACTGAAATGTAGATTAATGATCATATTTTGTTGAGGTCTCAACAATGCTTCACAACAGTTCTTAGTCTCAGGCTACAATCAACTGACCATGCGTAAATATGCAAAATGATGAAGTATAAACCATCATTCTTCTGATGATAGGTATTGTAAAGCCACAGTCCGTGGGAATTGGTGCGGGATAATTGGTTCTGTTTGTGTGTTTTCATTTTAACTGCTGTGATCTAGTAGGAATAGAACTCTGTATATACAAATATCTCACTGTCCTATATTCCTATGCTTTTGAATCAATCTTGGATGATTGACATGTACTCATCTTCGGTCCTTTATCATCCTTGTGATGAAACAGAATAGTCGTATATCATTGTACTAATACTGTTTCTTCCTCCAGATACATGATCTGTAATTTTTGTTTGAAGGCATTCGTTACTCAACCAGGAAAGCATACATTTAGTATATACCCAGCATTACTCTAATGAAGCTCCAGTCATTTCCAGTGGTTATTTCCCTTTTAGTCCTACTGCATATTCTTTCACCAACCAGCGGTGACCTAGACTCTGATAGACAGGCCCTACTTCATTTCGCTTCTGCTGTTCCACATGTTCGGAAACTCAACTGGAACTCTAATGCCTCAGTCTGCACTTCTTGGATCGGCATCACCTGCAGTGATGATGGAACAAGAGTGACTGCCATTCATCTCCCAGGTTTCGGATTATCGGGCCCCATCCCAGGCAATAGCATTGGAAAGCTAGATGCTCTTCGAGTCCTCAGCCTCCGATCCAATTACCTCAATGGAAATCTCCCTTCAGATATCCCCTCCATCCCTTCCCTCCAATCGCTTTATCTTCAGCACAATAACTTCTCTGGGATGATACCCACTAATCTTTCCACCAAACTCAATGTACTCGATTTGTCCTTCAACTCCTTTCGTGGTAATATTTCACTCACAGATGAGAACTTACCACGACTCACTGTGTTGAACCTCCAGTTCAATTCATTCTCTGGTGGAATTCCTGACCTCAACCTCCCAAGGCTCAAGCTACTAAATTTGAGCCACAATATGCTGAATGGCTCAATTCCCACGAGACTCCGGAAATTTCCAATTTCTTCTTTTTTGGGGAACTCTCTTTTATGTGGACCTCCCTTGACTGATTGCTCTGTGAGCTCCCCTTCTCCTTCTCCAATTTACTTTCCATCCCCACCAACTATCCCTCCAAAGCAAGAAGGTGGTAAAAGTAAGAAGCTTGGGGCAGCTGCTATCATTCCCATTGCTATTGGGGGCTCTTCGTTTTTAATTCTTCTAGTTTTAGTGTTCTTTTTCTGCTGTTTGAAAAAGAAAACCAGCAACGGCAGTAGGTCATTGAAGGCAAAGGCTACCAACGGGGGGAGAAGTGCGAAGCCTGAGGACTTTGGAAGTGGGGTCCAAGAAGCTGAGAAGAACAAGTTAGTCTTCTTCGAAGGATGTTCTTTTAATTTTGATCTGGAGGATTTATTGAGGGCTTCAGCTGAAGTTCTGGGGAAGGGAAGTTATGGAACAGCCTATAAAGCTGTTCTAGATGAAGGGGTAATGGTTGTGGTGAAAAGATTGAGGGAAGTTGGGGTTGCAAAGAGGGAGTTCGAACAGCAAATGGAGGTTGTAGGGAGGGTGGGACAGCACCCTAATATCGTGCCGCTCCGTGCTTATTACTTTTCCAAGGACGAGAAACTACTAGTCTGTGATCACTATCCAACAGGGAGCTTGTCTGCTCTATTGCATGGTATGCTTTTCTTTAACCTCTTTTTTCTTTCCATTTCAGTAACATGTTCAATAACCCTGCATGTTGGTTTCTAACAATCTGATGTTTTTTTCTTCTGTTCTAGGCTTCCTCTAGTTATGTAGCAACCCTAGCGGAAGCTGGTTGATTTGTCCATGATTTTTAATTGTATTATATACTTGTGATCATTTTAAGCAACATGAGAACTTTACACATATGGACTGATATAAGAACTCAACTTTAAGGGGACAAATGTATTTGTGACAAAAAAAGTTTGTAACAGACATGTTAAATTTCAGGCCGTGGACTCATATAAATTATAAACATTGAGTAAAATATACCAGAGTAACGGTTGTTTTAATATATTTCAGGGGTCGCAACCATTCCCCTCGGTCCATCCCTGTTATCACACGGGAACAAGATGCTAGGAAAGAGCACATCCTCAAAATCTACAAATCTAGAGAAACGTTATTGTTAGGGGTTTGTGCTAAATCTACGAATTAAAAGCTCTCAGAGAAAGCAAATTCATACTAACAATCCATTCATCTTCAAAGAAGAAAGATAGCTTATGTACTTGATAAACTACTAAAGCTATATTGGTGGAATTATTTAGCTCCTGTGTTGGACTTCTGACAAATGTGTTTTTTTCATAGTCTTGTTCAATTTCCTTGAATACAAGTGCAAGACACCCTTAGTGCTGCATATAGTTTTCAGTGGTTCAGTGGTGTCAGTGTAATGAAATGGATTTCCCAATTTTTTCCTTTTCTTTTTCTAACAAAAAGAAGTGTTGCAGCTCTGCTTGTCAACCACTGTTTTGCTGAACACAATTATATTGCTGAAAGTAAGAATGCAAAAATATGAATGGGTCTCAATGGTTCTTGGCCTTAAGTGTCTGGCTTATGCGAAATGGGGTTTGACATTGGTGGTAAAAGCAATCAATGGTTAATTTCAGACGGTGGTGAAGAAACGAGCAATTATATTCTGAATATATTCAACAAAATTGGACTCATCCTTTTAAGGACTTGGGACTGTTGAAAATTGAGTTTCTAAATGACTTGACATACATTTAAACCGGACTTGCAACTCATATGTCCGCACTAAAATTCTAACACAACCTTCTAATAATAGTTTATTATCTCTTATTTATAACAACAGTTCTCAACTACTAATTCTGTAATGCTTTTTCCTTCCAAAAACAGGAAACAGGGGCACAGGGAGAGTTCCACTGGACTGGGACGCTCGCGTGAAGATCTCACTTGGAACAGCAAAGGGAATTGCCCACATCCATTCTGAGGGCGGTGCTAAGTTCACCCATGGAAACATCAAGGCCTCAAATGTACTCCTCACCCAAGATCTTACTGGTCGCGTTTCCGATTATGGTTTGACTTCTGTAACAAACATCCTATCAACTAGAGGTATCGGATACCGGGCTCCAGAGGTGATCGAAACCCGAAAAGTAACACAAAAATCTGACGTTTACAGCTTTGGTGTCCTCCTCCTTGAGATGTTGACGGGAAGGTCCCCACTCAAGTCTTCGGGTCACGATGACGTGGTTGATCTCCCGAGGTGGGTCCGGTCCGTTGTGAGGGAGGAATGGACTGCTGAGGTTTTCGATCCAGACCTAATGAGGTTCCAGAATGTTGAAGAAGAGATGGTGCAAATGCTTCAGATTGCGCTCGCTTGTGTTACAAAGGCACCGGACATGCGGCCCACAATGGATGAGGTGGTTCGGATGATAGAGGAAATCCGGCAGTCGGAATTGGATAACCGGCCTTCGTCAGACGATAACAGGTCCAAGGATTCTAATGTGAATACCCCTTGATTGTGATGGAATTTCTCTTTGGGACTGTCTCACGGCTTGTGGCTGTTTGTTCTTGGAATTTGGTTTGGTTCGGGAGGAAGTGTATGAAAACCTGCTGCTGTTGTTCGTTACCAGTAGTAAATTAGTAATGTGCAATTTACGGGTTTTTTTCAGTGTATTTGGTTTTTAGATATATGATCAATTTGTCCACCACCTTCTTTGTTTTTTCTTTTCTTTGCTTTTTTTTCTTTTTTTTTTTTCCATTTTTCCAATGGAATATGGAGACATTCTATAATTTCCTTGCTGCTGGTCGCAGGATCAGTATTTTTAAACTACAGTTGAACTTAATTTCAGTACGATCTATTTCCAAAGTAACATTATGTGTCTAGGAATTAGGCTAATGGAAAGCAGTTTCTCATGTTGGAGTGACATGAAAAATAATGCATCAGTCGATTAAATGAAATATGAAAAGAAAAACTGAAACTGTGAAAATTATGATGTGGTTGAAATTCGTTCGGGGGGGGGGGGGGGGGGGGGGGGGGGGGGGGGGAAGGAAATGTGGAACTGTTTCTTTAATTTTGTTTTCCAGAAGAAGAAGAAGAGGAAATAATTGAGGAAAATCGATATTCTGTTCTTTTATTTTACTGAAAAGAAGAAAGAAAGTAGTAATTTATTTTGGACCCGGGGATGCCGCCACTCCCTCTGCCAAGCGGGATGTCGAACGGCATCCAGCCGTTCATCTCGGCGCGGAACCATGGACGGCTCGGATTGAATCTAGGCGCATACAAATTTAAACCGTCCATTGCTCGGTCAAGATCCAAGCCATCGATTCCTAAGAAGAGGCTGCTCCGCACCTCTACCAAGCACTCCCGCTTGGCAACATCTGCCAATCCATTTATTTTGTTTTGTTTGAGAATAGAGGTTAGCGGAGGGACCAAAAAACGTGACTTGACTTTCCACCTCAGCATCATTGGTTGGTATCATGGTCCCTAGACTTACTGAATTTATTTAGCTTAAGTTGCATAACCAAAAGAAAATAAAGATGGAAAGAAGAAAACGGAACTAAAGTCAGAGTGAACCTTATTTTCCATCTCTTACTATTTGAAAATATTTCAATTTTTCCTAAATTAAAAACCAAACAAAAAAAGAGATTAATAAAGCTGGAAAAAGAAAAAAAGAAAAATGGCCCATGCAGGTCTCGAACCTGCGACCTTCGCGTTATTAGCACGACGCTCTAACCAACTGAGCTAATGGGCCGCTTGACACAATGACCCTTTATTTACATTTATATTCTAGAGGTCCTCCAGTTCCCCTCCTCTCACATCTTAAGGAAGGAGACTCGAGCAGAGATGTTGCAATGCAGGAGGAAAGAATCAAACAGTGGGCGAAGACGGAGGAGTACTGAGAGGTAAATACAATTCGTGAACAGAGTTTTCTTATGTAATCTCGTTGCTGATCATACCCACCTTTGATTATACTTTCTTCTCTCTCTTCCTCAATGAGCTTAACCCCTTCTTGATTTTTTTAGAACTAATTTTCTGGGATTGATGTCGATGAGCAAACCCAGATCGTCCTGCACCATCCCTTTACTTGGTTTTCATTGTTGAGGCTTCGGGAAGTTTAATTTGGTGTTTTAGCATTTCCTTGCTTTTAATTATGATGATGATTTCGTGTGAGCCAGCTCCTCATGGGTGGTTATCAACCAATGTCACTTTCGATTCGTTGCAGCTTTTAGGGTTTCTGACCTCCAGAGAAAAAAAGTACTTTCTGCTCACCCGTGGATCCACAACATCCTCTTGATCCACAGCTGCAGTCTGCCTCCCCGCCAAGGGAGGACATGATTGCTTGCGTGATGGCTTTGGAGGCTGCTTTGCTTCCGTGCTTGCCCGCAAGAGAGCTCCAAGCAATTGACCGTTCTCCCCACCCGTCTCATCAAAGTAAGTGACTGCGTGTGTTCTCTTGTACACATCATGAATTAGAACCTACACAGCTATTTCTAATTAGAAAATTCCGAGTCGTCCAACAATGATATAAATGGTATTATGGGACATAAACATCTTGTGTGCATCTCCAATAGGAATGTTATTCTGATGTGGCTATCGTCGTTGGAAGTAATGCTGCAAATATTCTACCTTTGTTTTCTTGATTAGTTCTTGTTCCATTAAGGAAATGGCAACCACGAAGTGTGCCATGGGACATGAAAAATGACCTACTTTCTGTGGAAGTTTTTGTCTGTTAGCTGAGTTCTTTCTATCTGATTTTTTGGCCATCTTCCTTGCCAGGAAATGCTTTGTACATATGTGTTGGTTTTATGATCCATGTTCGAAAGTTTCGGCCATGTGTGACATGAAACAGCAATTTATTTCTTGAGTGCGCTGAACCCATTCAACCAATGTCCCTGGTGTGCCTTAATTGTTCTTGAAAGCTTTCTAAGAGGACAAAAGAGTTATGGAACCTTTGGTTGGAAGTTGGAACTAGGAATCGGTAAGGGGAAAATCTCATTTTCCTTTCCAACTCCTTGCCCAACTCATGAACCGAACAAAGATCTGATTTGTCAGTGTAGAGACATGGTATGAAAAAGATATTTGATTTCCGATGGGAAACTGTTTAATCTATTGTTCATCTTGGGCAACATTGAAGAGTTTTTGGCGCGTCTTACTGATTCATATGGTCTCAAAGATGTCCAATGGTCCAGTAAGACTTTTTTCTTTCTTCTTTTGTTTTGTTTTTTACGTGCAGGGAAGTTTTTGACACATTATCCTTTAGATTCCAAAAGCCTACGAGTTTCTTTACAGTACATCCGTACATTTCATTGATGTAATTTTTGTTTTTGTCCATATGCCATGTTATATCGTGTAGAGATGGCCTTGAATATGAATATACTCTCTTTCAGAGTTTGTGTACATTTGAAAGTAAATTGGGGCAATTTAATGTTTTTTGGTGGGATCAAAGTAGCAAAATTTTGCTACAAACCATCAAATGTCTCTGAGGAGAATCAAAGTGAGTGGGGTCAAGTGACCCCACTTGTACTAAGTACCTCCGCCCTCGATTTCTTGGTACGATTCCTTCTAAAGGCGGTATTGTGTTACGGTATTCCCTCATTGATTAGAAATGGCTGTCCTTGAATCTATGGAGATCAACTAATTAACACCCTTTCAAAGAATGTCCCATTGTCCACAATGCTTTTATTTTTTCCTTGTGTTTTTGATCTTTTTACTGCAGAGAAGTTTTGACATCTCATCATCTAGAAAATTCGATCTTAAAGTGGGGGAGGAATTTTTACAAGGTTGATAGAATATATAGCTTTATGGGAAATAGCTAACTGTGGTTCGATTGCTTCAGTTGATGTTGAGAGACATGCCAGAGACTTCATGGAGGCTGCCAAAAAACTTCAACTCTATTTTGTTGGTCTGGAACGTGATGATCAGCCCACAAAGGCAGAAACCCTTCGAAAGGTAATGCACATAATAATAGGGTTCTTAAAATCAACAAAAAATTATTTACTTCCGCATTCCTTAGCTTTTTCTGAATCTTGATCAATTGTTTATGTTTGCACTTGTGTGCGATGAACAGGAAATTGCTGTGATGGAAGAAGAATTGAAGATCAAGTCTGAACTTATCAAGAAGCAAGAAAGACTGATCCAAGGGTGGAGAAAGGAGTTGAAAGACCAGCTAGACAAACACAATACCGAGTTAGAGAGGGTGTGATAGTATCGCTCTACCAATATAACACATTATTTCATCTGAATTTCTGAGATTCAGTTTGTACTTCTGGGTGTAGAGGTCCTGAACTGATGCGATGACGGGTGTTATCTACGTCAGTTTTGCTTTGCTGAATGAATGAGTTCACGTTCTGTAGATTAGCCTCTAGTTTTGGAAATGAGGGTAAAACAGTTAGCCTAGTGCCTACTACCTTCCACGGGTTTCACTTAACAGTTTGCTGACCCGTTTGGTTCACCCGTATATTTCTTACTTCTTATCCCATGGCAAAATAAGTTTTTCTTCAATAGTAAGCTATGATGACTTCATCTGATATCAAACGAGCTTGTTGCCTTAAGCAATAAGCAATGTGAACTGAACGAGGAGTCTGAGTCACTGGTTGTCGCATTTTATTTGCTAGTGATGGAACTTGCAGGTTGACATCAGTTTTTCTTCATATGAATGGTGTTGTATTGCATGTGCATTGACTTGACTGACAAACAAGTCATTTTCCTTACCCTACCATACCCCATTGTGTTTGACTTTATGTCATGGTGGAGGGCTGGCTTGTAGTTCAAGGAATCTTTGAAGTTACGGAAGTTCTTGACCAATTCTTGCACTTGTCAACATCAGCTTTTCACTCCCAAGAAATAAAAATAAAGGGATTATTATTTTCCATTAAAGTAAGATAAAATACTTAATTATTACTAGGTCCATTTTTTACAAAATACATTTACAAAGTGTCACCATAGAGTTTTAGTGTGCCCTAGGATTTTAAGGTTTAGGATACCCTAGGGTTTAAGTTTAGGCGCTTTTATAGAGCTCTAGGGTTTAGGTGTTGGCACTTTCATAAGAGTTTTAGAGTGCACTTTCCTTTTATAGGAGTTTTAGGTTGCACTTTCCTTTCATAAAAGTTTTAGCGATTGAAGCACTTTTATAGGGTACCCTAGGATTTAGGCATTTTTATAGAATACCCTATGGTTTAGGCATTTTTATGGATACCCTATGGTTTGGACACTTTCATAGGGTACCCTAGGGTTTAGGCACTTTCAAGGTTTAGGGTTTTAGGTACTTTCATAATATTTTGGTATTTCATTAATTGGAGGTAACTTGGTGAGAAATACTTTTTATTTTCTGTACCTAATGGTAAAAAGCTCACAAATAAATTGGGTAGCAAAAGCAAAGCTATAATGGTACAATGCCAAACATTAATGTGTTCTAAGTAGACAATTGATTCACGTTGAACCCTCTTTTTGAGTCACATCCCATAGATGTGTTTTTCTTTTTATATTTAATCCGGGGCAGTTTTAGCGTATCTAAACTAATTTTGAGGCTTAAAATTAACGACTGTACAAATCCTTCCGCGTTTCCAAGGTTTAGAATATTTAGCCTCTTAGAATTCGAACGTCAGAATACGCGACCTTCATTCTCGTGGATGTTTTTTCGTTCATAAATTACTCTTTATTGAGTAATTGGTGTTAGGAAGTCAAATTCTACCTATTATAAGACCATGCCACTTTGTTTTCCAACCAATGAGTGTATTGAAATGGTATTAAAATTTTGATCTTTACAGCACTCCAATAATGCTTTATTGGAACCTTCCCGTGACTATTTCAACTTTGCTTTTTCTAGAATCGCAAAAAGGAAGGGCGAATCGTGAATGAAAGAAATGGATGATTTTGCCCTAAAAAGAACTTCGTTAAATATTTTAGAGGACAAGTTTGATAATCCATTCCTTGGAAAGTTACGGGCCCGAAAGTTACTCCCTTCGTCCTCATTTAATAGTTTATCGTTCCATTCTAATTAATAGATAACAAAATTAGTTACTATATCTTTAAATTGATAATAAATTTTGTATCTAATATAGATCTTATTTAATAAATCTCGTAATTTTATAAGACAATATTTTTAAAATCACATAAAATATTATAAATTAAGAGATATAATCAATTAAAAAGCGACACAAACTCTAAAAATAACTATTAAATGGGGACGGCAAGTATTTGGCTATATGTCAACTTTTCTCATAGATGATTTTCGGGCGATTCGTAAAGATAAACAATGTTGAATTAAGGATCCTGGGTGAGATCCACAAGTCCAATAAGAAAACAAAAAGAAAAAAGAAAATCTGTCGATAGGCCCGTCTTTCTCTTTCAGGCAGGGATGCAAACTAACCAAGCTCCTTGTGAGGTTAGGCGCAGCTTGACTCGTTAATTAATCAAACCGAAATCAAGTTAGAGTTTTAGGCATGTTTAATAAATGAGTCGAGCTCATCACTCTAAAACTTGGCTTGACTCAAAAAAGCTTAGCTCATTTATGTAGAATCATTTAGTAAATGAACTAGACTCAGCTCCTTGAGGGGCTCGTCTCGAGTTTGAGCCGAGCTCGAACACTACAATCTCGGTTCGTCTATATAGGCTCATTTAGTTTAATCATGGTGCGGAGCACTGAATAAATTCTTCATAAACTGGACCCTCCGGTCGAAACACCGCAGAAAATCTTATCCCAGACTTGGACCACGTCAGGGCCCCCCAAGCAATACGTCATCAGAGGGAGGTGCCACGTGGCTACTCCTTAATGGCCACCCACCCTCTCCGTCAAACGCTACAGAGACCTGCTTTGACTTTTAACACACCGTGTTCCCTGAACCACAGGCCGCCGGTCCGCCACCTGTCCCACCTCACAGCTGCCGGTTCTTACCGCGGGTCAACCACCGCTGTCTCGCACCCGAGTGCCAAGTGTGGGTCCTTTAATCACGTAATCTTTCAAAATGTATGTTTTTGTTGTTAATTTCTGCAATAAGCTTATGCTCTGAATCGTTGTTCTCGCTTATTTTAATAATATGACATGTGATTTAAAGACTATTTCATAATCGTGCTCTTATGCTCACACGATTTATGTGACTTAAGTAGGCTCCTAGCTTGTGGTCGAGAATTGTACTCTTAAACACTTAAATGCAATTAGATTGTGCAACTATCGATGAGTTGGAATGAAATTAAAATAGCATACATTATGTGAACATCGTAAAAAATGTCAACATCACACGATTAAGACTCGGTTTCCTATAAGTGCTCAAAGTGATAAAAATGCTTACTATTTTTCTTTGTACGTTGTGAAGAAAAATTAAGTCTCTTTAGCCCTTCTGGAAAATTAAGCCTAAATGTGATTGTGGCACGTGGAATTGTACCATAAGACGAGTAGTTATATTAGTTGTACTCATGAAAAACTTATTCCAAAATAAAAATAAAAAATCAGTGTTGTTGAAATACCGTCATATTTTTTCACCATGTTTTCCCCCGAGTATTTTTGTGCGACAAGTAATCTTAATCTTTAATTCCACAATAATGTCTGATAAAAAAGCGAGAGCACCATCACCGAGACGCTGATAGATATCCTATCCAACACCTTTGCCATTATTCATATTTGATTTTGATAAAAGATAAATGATAATGTCAAAATCGCTCTAGTTTGTGGCAGTACAAGACTTCTATAATCTATAATTTCGGCAAAAATAAAAATAATTTTGACACTAACAATACCTCAACAAAAATTCACAGTAGACCATAGTGCACCAATAAATGAATAAGGACTCCACGCGGTAGCGAAGACCACCCCAAAATTTTCTCCCCGTAAGACATTCCACAACTCAAGAGCAAACCGGTTCGCACGTCTGGCTTTTCAACTCGTCTTGGCGCCGACTTTAATTTCTACGTACTAGTATTCTACTCTCTCTCTCTCTCTCTCTCTCTCTCTCTCTCCTCGTGTTCCTTTTCTCCACGCAGCACATCACCATTCTCTGTTACTAGAGAGACAATTCTAGAGAGAGAGAGAGAGAGAGAGAGAGAGAGAGAGTTATCAATCAGCTAAAGCTAATTAACGACTTGAAGAATTCGAATTTTACAGGGTTGCACAAAAACTTCTCAAACACGAAAGTTAGACTTCCACACAGAGAGAGAGACCGTGGATTTTTGGTCCGAAGGAAAGACTTTTCACTTCCACAGAGAGAGAGAGAGAGAGAGAGAGAGAGAGCGCGGATTTTTGGGCGAAGGAAAGACTTTTCACGAACTCCCTCCGTCTCTTCTCAACTTCGAGGTATTTTCTCCCAAACTCAATTGCTCTCATTTTCTCTCATTTCCTAATCTTTGTATGTACATTTTCGTCTTGGTATATATTGTATAGACTGTCCTTGTTTACTCGATTTCGTTTCGGCTTTTAGTTTGAAGCTCTAGATCTTCAAAACAACGCAGTTCGATAGAGAGAGTACTAGCTAAGAACTGCAAATCGATCCGATCGTTAAATCCAGTGAGTCCGACACGGTCCAACATTCGTTGGTTCTTATCCTTCAGGTAATTTGCGCGTACTTAAATTTTCGTTGTTTTCCCTTTGTTCATGCTAAAAGTTTTATTGCACCGGCTCTGTTGGGATTGGTGGTTTTTTTTTCCCCAATGGTTAGGGCTGTCCAGGTCAACTTACGCGTATCTACTCACATGTATCTTAGCTAATCATCTTCCTGGTCCGGTGTCAAAAGCATGTCATTCACACCGGAACTAGGAGATTCACAAGGAATTACTCCCTTGCAGTTTGGCCCCAAAAATCGAACCTAGCAAATTCACCAACCAGCTGGACTAACCCGGGGCTGTTGGGCTTGTGATTTTGCTAAAGCAGTTAGTTGGACTAAACTACACTTACCTGTGTTTTGGATTTATTGCAAAACTTTACAGCTCAATCACAATTCAGTTTATAATATTCTCTTCCAAAAACATCAATTCTTTAGTGGAATTATTAAATGTTTTTTTAATTTGCCCTCCTCCCACTTTGGTCCTTGTTTGTTTACTCGTGGTATCCGGATGGCAGTGGGTGCGACAAATAAGAATTTTGTAAATTTTGGTAAATAATTAAGGTATATTCTGCCCTATCCTTGGCTGATATCCGTCTTACGGTTTCTGTATTTTATTTGCGCTGACTTGATTCCCTTGGTTAAAAAACCAGATATATACCAAATTCTGAAGAGAACCCGTATTTTTTGGGGAAACTTAAAATCTGAACCAGCTCTGTTTTTGAATGCATTTTGCCTGTACCGATGGAATTAGCCCATTAAACTTGTATAATTGGAAAGAAGTCCATAACTTACCGAAATGCAGAATTGGTATGAACATATACTAAGCATTAATAAGAATGTGTCAATTGCGAACGGTTGAATAGATATGAAGAATGATTTTGCGTTGAATACCAGTTTTCTGTTGGCTTCTGGATACTTTATCTGTATTTTGTCACTATCTGCGTGATGCCAATCTAATTGGATTTTTATTGGTGTCATTTGTCTTGGACTCTGTCAACATTGTGTTATAGTAGTTGGTTTTTGTGTTCAAGGTGTGTGATCACTTGATTCACTTTGTTAGAGCTGGGAAAACACCTTAGCTTCGGGCTTCTTTTTAAAGAAAATTATCAAATGAAAGAGAGTTTCTGCATTAGCATGAATGCTGAAACCATTTATTCAACCCCTAGTTACTCGGGGATTTTGTGGGCAGGGGATTGGGGGGTTAGGGAATAGCCCTTACAAGTTCACTAATTGCATGTAATTAGTTAAAGGAACGCTATACCTCTTCTGTAATTCCTACCACAAGCTGTTACGTTGAATTGAATATCTCGGCATCCTGAAAGGGAAGTTTAAGCTCATTTTGCCTCTTAGGTTTTTGCGTGTAAATATGGAGATGAACGGATACTGAGCATGAATGCTTAGCAAAAATTAGAGGTGCGAAAATGAATAGGAAGTTAAAGAACTCACGAAATCATTCACTGCATGTGAAGTGACTGCTCAATATTTTATTGCAGTGGTGGAATTACTTTGCATTCTTCTGTTGTTAATTTTGTTGCAAACTTCATCCTTCTTCATGGCCTTTTACTCCTTATCTGAAGTCTTGAGCTTTTTACATTAAAACTAAAGAGTGTTGATGGTATATGGTAGCATTTGCAAAGACAAACCTTCTGTTGGCTATATCTACAATACCCTCCAGCCTTTCATTCGCTCATTTTCCAAATTATGCAAAAAGAAATTTTTTCTTTTTTGCTTTTTCCTCCTATCTGACGCATGCTCGTATTTTGGATGCATATAAGGTTTGCAGGAAATTCTTATACCAACAGTACATTCAAATCCAAATTTATTCTCAAGCTACTAGAAAAGCAAGTTTTAACAACTGTTAGTGCTTTTATAGCAATTGAACACTGTTTGAGGGTCACCTTAGGTGATTTGATTGAAGTCACCCACCTCCTTGAAGATTTAGCCTGTTGTTTAGTATTTAAAGTTTCTCTACCTTATGATTTGCCAACCATTGTCAAAATCGTGTAAAAGCCATCTTTGTTCTGATTCCTTTCCTCATCTCTAATACTATCTTTCGTAATGATCGCAGTTAGTGGGGAGCCTTCTGATCTTCTGCAAGGATGGTATTCATGGTTGCAACCTGAATTATGTTGGTTTAAGTCCTCTCATAGTTTGGTTACAGCCATATTATCATAACAACATGACTGGTCCCTTGTCGACTAAAGTACGACTGGTCAGATGTCCTAAATGCCGTCAGGTTCTCCAAGAGTCGGCAAACGTTCCCGTGTACAGGTGTGGAGGATGCGACACAGTTCTCCAAGGTAATAAAAGTAAAAATTTTTAGGTTCATTTCCTTGTACAGGCCATTCTTAGGGTTTAAATTAGGGACAGAATTTGGGTAATGATTCTCGCATTCTCTGTATGTATCCGCACTCTCTTTTGTGTCTTTATTCCTGTGATTTTACAATATTGCCCTTTCATTTGTTCATGTTTTCATGCATAAAAAGGTATTGTTGTAAATATACATGAATAAAATTTAAAGAAAAAAGGAGTGCATATGGTGAATAACGGAGTGCGAAAATTGACTATTTCTAATTTCCTTGCTTCCAAATATCCTCCAGTAGTCTTCTCTTTGTTGAGTTCAATCACTACAACCTTACATTTTTTCTACAGCCAAAAAACGCAAAAATGACTCCAAGGATACAGATTTGCACATACCAGACCCGAATATGGTGAAGAAAAACGAGTTAGATCAGGATTCTGAAGGCAAAGCAGCTCAAAGCTTAAGTAAAGACGACAAAGAAGCTCCAACCTTAAGTAAAGAGGAAACGCTTTCTTCCTCAGGAGAACTGGCATTGGACAAAAACAATGGGAATGATGATAAGGAAACTGAGGATAACAACATGAATCAGTCTGGTCTCGCACCCCACAGAAATGAAGAGTCGTCGCCAGATACAGGAGTCGATCAAGACAATACAATACAATACAATGGAGGGGATCCAAATGTACCTGTACAAAGCAATGGAAAGCAAATTGGAGGTGTAAACATATTGGATGAAGTTGCCTCACCAAAAGAGCCTAATCATCACAAGGGTGCCGAAAGTGAAGTGGATAAACGTAGGAATTGTTTGGAAGAAGAAAATGGGGGTGTAAACTTTACAGATGAAGTTGCTCCATCAACTGAGCTTAACCATCTTGGCAGTGGGGAATCATCATCAGTTGCTGGAGCTCATAGTGAAGTGGATGAAAATAAGAATTGTTTGGAAGTAGATGAAGGAAGGAATCAAAATGAATATGGGATTTGCAATGGGAAGCAGACTGGAGGTGTAAACATTTACGATGAAGTTGTTTCATCAACTGAGCTTAACGATAATGAGATCAAAGTGTCATCCCCAGTTGTTAGATCTCAAGCTCATGTTGAAGCAAACGAACATGGGATTTGCAATGGGAAGCAGACTGGAGGTGTAAACATGTCCGATGAAGTTGTTTCATCAACTGAGCTTAATGATAATGAGGTCGAATTGTCATCCCCGGTTGTTACAGCTCATAGTGAAGCAAACGGACACAAAACGTGTATGGAACAAAATCGTGGAAGGAATCAGTGTGAATATGGAGATTTCAAGCTGGATTGTTCTAAGAATACAAAATCTTCAGGTGAAATTTCTTCCTCTGCTGACCTTACTTGTCAGGAAATTGAAGAGTCAACTCCTGTGATTGAGACAAATGCACAATTGGATGAGAATTCTAAGAGTCCTATGTCTGTGGACCCGTCTCAGAATAGAAAACTCACTGGTTTTGACCATGTAAGCTCTGTGGACACATCGGAAAATATTGCAATAGCTGACTATAGCTCTGAGTTCAGTGTCACACACAGAGACATGCCTAATTTTCCCACTACCAGCAATTATGTTTACGAGGGTAGTGTCTCTTCCTCTGATGGAAGTGATGATCAAGTCCCTGAGCCATATCTACACCTGTTTAAAAGAAAAGAAAAGAAGGCAGAGTCTCCCCTTGCGAAAGCAATGCACAAAAGGGATGAGGTCATGAACAAAATTACAAGTTATCCAGAAATGGAACGTGAAGCTTGGAACTGCTCTTCGATTCCATCCGAAAAGAAGCATTATACCTTGAAAGGCAAATGGCATCAAGATGAGTTGATGGAACCCATGAGACATGGCCCACTGGTTAGGAGCAAAATGGGATTTGAGTCAGGTGGATATCCACCTAGGGTACCCTTCTACTCTAGGGGTTCTCAAGTTAGCTATGAAAAAGGCGGTCCTTCAAATTATAGGCGGGAAGAACTTCAATATCGGACTAGTTTACATTCGCCAAACAAGCCTGAGAAGAACCATGAAGAGGAGAAAATGGAACTGCTGAAAAGGGTTATTGAATTACAAGATCAGCTCAACAGAACACGCAATTCTCAAGGCGTAGGACCAGAGGTGGACATGTGCCCCAGAAGTTGCCATCAGGGGAGAAGATGGCCCCACCAAAATCGAACCTCACGAATACCCTTTTCGGCTGAGGCCAAAATGAGTAGATACCAAGTTGATAAGTCCTGCTTCCATTGTTGCCCTCATGATCGGATGTCCTCAGCTCCACTGCGTCCACATCTTTTCTGTAACACAAGCCAATATATAGCCCACCAGAGCCCCAGATATTCCAGTCTTTACTCCTCTACTCTCCCTAGCCCCCAATACCATACAAGTTCTGAATTTTCCTTACGAAGTTATGATCCAAATTCTGATGATCGTGAACTGAAGAAATATTATAGGGAGAGAAACCACTTAAAGAGACATGTTCGACCTGTGGCGGGTGGGGCCCCTTTCGTTATCTGTTATCGTTGCTCGGAGCTGCTCCAGCTGCCTTTAGATTTCCTGATGCCGAAAAAGAGATTCCATAAGCTTATGTGCAGTGCTTGTTCAAATACCTTGAAGTTTTCACTTGAAGACAGGACACGTTTATTCCCTTATGCAGATGATTATACCCCGGATGCTGTAGCCCCACCACCGAGTGAGGTTGATGATTATGGACCCTCATTGGGTAAGAGTTGTTCTACTGAAGGGGAGCCATTCTCTGCTGGGCTTCCATTTCAAGCCCTCAAAAGGGATTCTTATGGAAGAAAGTTATCATCTGGGAGTTCTTTCGAGCCTATGGGAGAGAGAGCAAGGGGCCCTGTTTTCAAGGAGTTTGAAAACGAAAACAAGAATCCAGTGGAAATGCTTGCTGCAGCTGGGCCTTCAAAGATGGACAGAGCAGGGAAAGCATCATCAGAAATTGCAGAATTGCGACCGTTATCAACTTCACCACTTCATAAGCTCATGGGGTATACTTCTCCAAGTCAAGTGATGGATAGGTGACAATGCTAATATATTTAGACGGAAATGCTGGTTTAGAAAGAAAATGGTCATCGAATTCCATGGATGTATATTTCTGGGAGATGACGCGGGATTGTCTGTTGGATTATTGGAATGACAACCGCTTGGCCCAAATTGATGCCCAGATGAGGTCATGATCAAACAAGGATTCAAGATGTGGAAAGTTAAGTTATGAAGGGCAGACGATCGAAGGGTGAATTTCCGGACTGTTTTTCAGTGCCGGGTGGGCACGGGCCACGTGGTGCCGAGCACGATCTCGGCCGTCTAAACGTATTTTGGACGGCCCAGATTTGTTTGGGTAATTTTTTAGTGTAAAATTACCAAAATACCCCCTCAAGCCCAAACAGATCTGGGCTATTCAAAACACGTTTGGACGGCCGAGATGCGTGCTCGGCACCATGTGGCCATGCCCACCCAGCACTGAAAAATTTCTGTCTCCAGGCAAAATATGTAGGATTTTGTAGCTTTCAGAGTGGAATACGAGGAAAGCATCAGTTGGATTGTTGTAAACGTGGAGATGTTTCAACCTGAAATCGTCCCATATAATTTGTTCATTGATGTGTCTATATAGTTGTATCTTGTATGTACGGATCTTTAACTCTTTTTGGGTTTGATAGAACTTTGCTTATCAATTCATTTTCAACCAATTCTGATGCAGGTATCCCTCTCATTGGAGTTTGAGTTCAACACGTGAAAATTCTTTGTTGGAACTACCCCCGCATCTTTTTATCTATTCTACTCAAATTTGGTTAATATCGTCTAGAGGTTACTCCACTTATTTTGGTGGAATGCCTTCAAAATTTAGCACAGTATTAGGATTAGGTCTTGAATGACCTCGTGTGCTATGTCTTTGCCAAGTCTGTGCAAGTTTCACATGACCGTTGACATGCTGAAATTCCATCATTTCAACTGATTATAAGTTGAAATATCTCCAAAACTTTAACATTTTCAAACTTCTCCGTTCCTCAAATCACATTTATACTTGCTCCCGATCAATTTGGGAGATGAAAGTAGCATAAAACTAATGCTTCCGATGCTTTGAAATGTTGTCACTCATTTATGGTATGTTTCGGCTTTTTGTTTGCCTACAAAAGCAATTTTCAGCAGACTTTCACTTGCAAAGTCTGGTGATGTCTATCTTGTGAGTGCCTTCGAAGTTTAGGGTGCGAATCCACTATATTATTGGACTACAAGTTTTTTATGATAGTCAAGTTATTTCTGATAAATAGTATTTTAGGTGATGTATCTGAGAAGAATGTTTTGCTAAGAAATCCGTGAAAAACAGACTTTAGTCAATTTAGTTTAGCGGAAACACTTAATTTGAAAAGTTCAGCAGTAAATGACCAAAAAGACACAAATCCTCCGATCCAAATTCCTCTTTGAGTCACTGGAAGGGTGCATGGCTCCTTCATAACCGGTTGAGCGATGGTTGAGCGATGGTTTGTTCATTAATTTTCTCTCTGCTTTCTTGTACATACTTTTTCCCTTTCTGCTTTGAAGTGAGGGCCTCCTCCTATGCTATATCTCGGATACACATGCCGGAGCTTAAAAATGTAAATAAATGCGTGTGTGTGTGTGTGTGTGTGTGTGTGTGTGTGTGTGTGAGAGAGAGAGAGAGAGAGAGAGAGAGAGAGAGAGAGAGAGAACCAAAAAGGCCGCAAGACAGAGAACGAAAGCAAGGATACAATCATCCATTAGTCCCAGAGTTAAATGCCAAATGGCCTCAACATGGTAATGACAAGCAAGAAAAATGACAGCATTATTCAAATAAACTCCGTTCACAGTTTCTCTTCAGCAACCTGAGGAATATCAGAGAAGTTTTAACCTAGAAGTTTTAACCAGAGAGTTGTCGCATCTCTATTTACTTCTCTTCAGGTTCTGGTTTCTCGAAAAATGTCTTCTTCAACCAATCAAAAGGCTGTGAATCATTCAAACAAGAAATTATACTCAGGCTTTTAACGCAAACTAAGAAACGGACGATAATGAGCAACATAATACCAAAAATAATGATGGAGTAGCATCCATGGACGCAATTTGAGAAAAGTCTGAAACAAACTGAGAGCACTAGAAGTGTTTGGTATATAAAGATATATGTGCCCTACCAACGAAAGATATAGGGCTTCTAGAATTCTTGGTCACCATTCAATTTCATGGACAGAAAATGTGGTTCAGAATAAGAACACCAATGCAATGACCCTCTTACATACAAAGCAAGATTTCCTACTGACTCCCCATTCTCCCCCCAGTGGATGAAAAAAAACATGATACCAACAATAAGATGAAACCAGACTGACAAATAGCACAATGTTAAAGTTCTACCGTTATTAAAAACACACATAAGAGATAGACCATCTCCAAGCATTCATTTAAAAGTTAAAACGACCGGTGCAATTAGTGAATCCAAGACAGTCCCACCAACATGCTTCATTGGACACAAATTGGTATTCTTCTTGAACCCGCCCAATGAATTCAAATGTGCGGCTAAAAACAACAACATAATGAGATATTGTACACTAAAAATGATCAATGAAATGTTCTAAGTACACCAGTTACGAATCTTATGATTGATGAAAGATAACAACCGAAACATGCAGCTGGTAAGGACCCAAATTTGTTTCTAATTCCTGACCCACTCATATCCAAGAAGCAAATTGGCTATTTGATATGATTCATTGCAAGTCCCACGAGATAAATGAGACAATCTCGATCACATTTAACGAGGAAACCATCAATTTGTTTCTGCTCAATCTAGATTGATCATCAAAACAGGTTGTTGACCTGGCAATCATGAAGTGCTTGCACTAAGTGCAGCAAGTCTACAATTTTCTGCGAAATAAGATAGCCGGGCTTCACCATCAAGCTTGCTAATTTGCAAAACCAAGTTTGAGCAAGTCAAACTCAAACTCAGGTCATTTTCAGCTATAAATAAGTCAAAACAGAAGAAAAAATAAGTGTGCAGAGAGAGAGAGAGAGAGAGAGAGAGAGAGAGAGAGAGAGAGAGAGAGAGAGAGAGAGATTCATGTCTATATTCTAGGTACTTAATACCTAAACACAAAAAGAAAAACACGTCACAGTGAAGAAAAATGCAATCGCCATCGAACTAGACGTTCATGTGAAGCTTAATCCAATAGAACGCCTCAATCAACAAATACATGTTTATGCCTGCTTAAAGTGGTTACACAATTTATTGCTCAATAAAGCTATCAGCATAATACGACACGTTGCAGCCTTGGATGCCTTGTTCTAGGTCCAGAGTTGTGGGGCGGAGCTACCTTGAAGTTGACAACTTACTTTAAATTTTGCAATTTTGACCCCACAAAATTCTAAATTGCCTCAATTTACTTCATTGCAAGTTAATAACATTCAAAATGAGGCTATCAATCATCATTTTCAGTCTATGAAAATTCGTCAGGGTCAATTGTAAGTAAAATTACATTTCCTAATCTATATCTACTTTTTTCATCTTCCTCTTAAGATTAGTTACTTCTTCCAATCAGCAATAGAATAAACCAATTCCATTCGCTTCTAGTTTTTGACCCCACTAATCAAAATTCCTAACTCCACCCCTGTTGTATGCCTTTTTTGTAGTTGTACCAAAATACCCAAACATTCATACATCTGAACAAAACAACTCCAAATAACCACAGGAAAAGCAAAAAAATCCTAATCACCGATAAAATCCTAGATCGGTCAACCGAAAATGAGACCAGAGAATAAGGTTCCAATCCATGGATAAACATGAATTGTAGATTCGTGTTTAGAGAGAGAGAGAGAGAGAGAGAGAGAGAGAGAGAGACCTGGACGATCCAGAGAGCGGTGGTGCCGGCGGCGACGCCCCACATGGCGGCAGCCTGGACATCAGCGGGTTGGATTTTGGGGCGGAGGCTCGGGCGGAGGAACTTGGATCCTGATGCAGCAGCAGCAGCAGCAGCTCCGGCCATCGTCGATTTGACCTGAAATGTATGAAACCCTAGGTTGGTTTTTTTTTTGAAAAAGCTTGGAAATGTTGAATACGACCACCCTGCCACCCTTTCGTTTTCTATTCGAGAATTGATTATTACTGGGTTGGAAATTTGAGTCAACAGAGAAACAGAGGCGTATCGTATGGGCTTAATAAGTACGACTGGCTCTTGCCCCACTGGCCCAACAACGGTACATTCGCTTTGGGTATCTGAAACTAGGACCGATAAACGAATCAAGCTGAATTCGAGTCTCGATTCGTGTTCGTTTGTTAAAAGCTTGTTTAAGATGGATTTGTTACATAATCATACCGAGGTTAAACATTATTTTGAAGCTCGTTAAGATTTCAAACCAAAGTTGAACAAACTTCTACTCGACTCGTTCGGCTTAATTATGTGTAGAAAATATTTAAGCTACTGGAGATTGACTCGTGTTTGACTTGATTAAATCTCGATTGAGATCGGCTCGTCTCATAAACGAGCTAAGCTTGAACATATTTTTTATGCTCATTAAAGTTATCAATCCAAGTTTGACCAGCTACCTGCTTGGCTCATTTGGCTCGTTTATTACTCATATCTGAAACTAACTTATCTCTTTACGCATTGTCTTCAATAAATTTTTCATCAATTATTACTGTTATTTCTCTATTTCTCTTCACTTATTGTCCCAAAATTCAAACCAAACAAAGTCATAATCTCTTGTACTTGATTTTTTAGAAGAAAATATAGGAAAGTAAAATGAGTCTAGTCCGGTTAGTTGGTAAGTTTGTTCCCCACACACAATTGATCAGGGTTCGATTCTTCGAGTCATGCCATAGCCCATAAGATAGTAATTTTTGAGAATATCCTAGTCTCGACGGAGATGATTTTACCTTTGATTGAACCAAAAAGAGAATTAATTAAATTGCTGCTAAACTGTCGAAAGCATTGAATGAGGAAAAAGAGATGATATGGGTGAATATTGTCCTCCCTCGTTTCTTTTTTTTTTTTTTGGCCCTTTTCAAATCTTTGGCGAGGAAAAGAACGCGTAAAATAAGGTATTTACCAAAAAAAACGAATACGAAGTACCGGGAATACACATAGATTTCGTCCCACATTGGCTAAGGTAAAAATTATATTTTGCTTTATATAACTTCTATGCTCGTAGAATTATTGTCAACCAATATGGGCGAGTTAGCCTTGATAGATTCTACTGAATCTTTGGTAGACATATTGGTAGACATATTGCTCAATACCCCACCCACAATGGATGGGCTAGCCTTCAATAAGCTTGATGAATTCAAACTCTCTGATGATGTCTGTTACCCACCATGGGCGACTATCTTTTTAAATAAAAAACGGATCAAGTTGTTGAAATTCGAATTGAAGATTCTGGCTAAATACAGCCTGATCGAGGGAAATTTTTTTTTGGTGCAAATTGGATTTAGTCCACGTGGTACTTAGTTGCCCATTCTAGCTGTCCAAGGTGTTTGAAATTTGATTTTCGGTAAAACTTGGATGAAAAGTAAAAGTGTTTTTTTATTAAAAAGTAAACTAAATATTTGTATCCATCTAAAAAAACATATTCAACAAAATGTGCATTAGGCGTAATTTCTGGGTGGGAGTGAAAGACATCGATTGCCTTGTGTTTTTCTCGTTCTGCATTAATTAGACAATTAGATTTAGCTTTGTCTAAAATATTTGTAATGAATCCTGTTATGTGAGTACCGCTGGATTTTTTTTCAAATATAATCTTGCTCGCTGACAAAAGCATATTAAGTTTATTTGAAAAGGGGAAAGACAAAAAAAAAACTGATTTCCAGCTATTGCAAGAACTAGTAGTTTTTGGTTGCAGCTTATTCATAACTTCAGAGTTGTGGCAAATAAGTGTCAGCTTCTACTAGAGGGCACAATTTAAAGTCATTCACCATTGTAGCAAATACCTTGAGTCACCACTCCCGTTAGGAGGGATTCGACGATTCGGATCTCATCTCGACAATCAACGATCGAGAGCCATTCATTGTCGAGATGAAATCTGAGCCGTCGAATGCACGATCCTACGGCTCGGAGATGTGTAGCACGGTGCTGCACATACCACTGCGCAGCACGATCCCCCAATTCGAATATAACAGTCGGGAGAACAAGAAAAAAACTAAGACATTGTGCCCATAAGCATCTGTCAAAACATGAAAAAAAAAATTCGCCCTGGTCCTTCCCAGCTGGGCTAGTCCGAGCTCTTGCCCCATTGGCCTAATAACACTTTCACCTATATTTTCGCTTTAAAACTACTAATAACTTATCTCTTTAGGCACGGTTTCCAATAATTATTTTCTCAATTATTTTTCTCCTTTCTCTTCGCTTTTTTTTTGCTAGGTACTTTCTGCTCACTTATTATCCCAAAATTCAAACCAAACAAAGTCTATAATCTCTTGTACTTGATATGTGAGAGGAAAATATAGGAAAGTAAAATCAGCCCAGTCTGGTTGGTCTTTTTTTTTGTTTTTTCAAAGCAATATACATCACCGGATTAGTGAGTTAATTGTTAGGGGAAGGGGAAGGAGAAGGAGAGGCCACCACATGAATGGGGCAGGCGTATGAATCGAACCCAGGCCAAACAAATGGGCCAAAGGGTGCTCGACCAACTGAGACACTGCCCACATTCACCCAGTCTGGTTGGTTGGTGAGTTTGTTTTCTACACAATTGACGAGAGTTCGATTCTTCGAGTCAGGCCGCAAGAGAATAATATCTTAAAAAATCACCTAGTCTTGATGGGGATGACATGTCTTTGACCGAATTAGGAAGGAAATTAATTGAAGTGCCGCTAAACTGTCGATCGAAAGCATTGAATGAGGAAAAGAGATGATATGGGTGAATATTGTCCTCGTTTCCTCTTCTTCTTTCTTCTTTTTTTTCCCTCCCCCTTTTCAAATCTTTCGAGGAAAAGAACACGTTTAATAAGGTATTTATTTACCATAAAAACAATACGAAGTACCGGGAATACACATGGATTTCGTCCCACATCGGCTAAGTTAAAAATTATATTTTATTTTATACAAGTTCTATGCTCGTAGAATTATTGTCAATCAATACGGACGAGTTAGCCTAGATAGAT